>NC_053024.1:161886951-161965541 GCF_003073215.2 Triticum urartu
TACGGACTCTTGAATAGATCGATCAGAAAGGATAACTTTGAGGTGGTTTCGTACCCTACCATAATCTCTTCGTTTGTTCTCCGCTATTAGTGACTTTGGAGTGACTCTTTGTTGCATGTTGAGGGATAGTTATATGATCCAATTATGTTATTATTGTTGAGAGAACTTGAACTAGGAAAGTATGAACCCTAGGCCTTGTTTCAACGCATTGCAATACCGTTTACACTCATTTTTATCACTTGCTACCTTGCTGTTTTTATATTTTCAGATTAAAAAAACCTATATCTATCATCCATATTGCACTTGGATCACCATCTCTTCGCCGAACTAGTGAACCTATACAATTTACCATTGTATTGGGTGTGTTGGGGACACAAGAGACTCTTTGTTATTTGGTTGCAGGGTTGTTTGAGAGAGACCATCTTCATCCTACGCCTCCCACGGATTGATAAACCTTAGGTCATCCACTTGAGAGAAATTTGCTACTGTCTCACAAACCTCTGCACTTGGAGGCCCAACAACATCTACAAGAAGAAGGTTGTGTAGTAGACATCAAGCTCTTTTCTGGCGACATTGCCAGGGAGGTGAGTGCTTGAAGGTATATCTTTAGATCTTGCAATCGAATCTTTTAGTTTCTTGTTTTATCACTAGTTTAGTCTATAAAAGAAAACTACAAAAAATGGAATCAAGGTTGATTCATATGCTTCATCTTTTTAATGTCTTTTGTTAAAATAAGGATTCCGATAATTGTGCCAAAGTGTTAGAAGAAGAATGTATTAAAAAATTGGCACTAAATCTTTGGAAGATGAGCATGATTGCAATGTTGTTAGTATGAATTCTTTGAATACCCATGATGCTAATGATATGCAAAGCCAAAAGCTTGGGGAAGCTATGTTTGATGAAGATGATATCTTTTGTCTCCCAAGTTTTGATGAGCAAATTTATTATGATGATAGCATGCCTCCTATTTATGATGATTATATTGATGAAAGTGGGTTTGGAAGAGTGTCAACTTTAGGAAGTAATGATCCCACTATTTTGGAGGGTGTTGAATCTTATTGTGATAATTATGAAAGTGGATTTGGAGAGGTCATGACTTTACTTGGTGATGAATCCATTATTTCGGAAGAGTTTCCAATTGATTATCAGAACAAAGTTGCTATCTATGATGATTATTGTGATGACATGTATGCTATGAAGAATAATGATAACCATGAAACTTGTCATCTTGATTTTAATTTTCAATTGGATTATGCCTCACATGATAGTTATTTTGTTGAGTGTGCTCCCACTATTATCCATGACAATAAATTTGCTTATGAGGAGAATAGTAAATTTTCTATGCTTGTAGATCATGAAATCAATGCTTTATGTGATGGTTATATTGTTGAATTCATTCATGATGCTACCGAAAATTATCATGAGGGAGGAATATATGCTTGAAGGAGTTGCAATAATATCAAGTTTCCTCTCTATGTGCTTAAAGTGTTGAAGTTATGCTTGTTTTACCTTCCTATGCAAGTTGATTCTTGTTCCCATAAGTTGTTTGCTCACAAAATCCCTATGCATAGAAAGTGGGTTAGACTTAAATGTGCTAGTCATATTCTTCATGGTGCTCCCGTTATGTTTCAATTCTTATCTTTTATGCAAGCATCATTGAAATCATCATGCCTATCTAGGGGCGTTAAACGATAGCGCTTGTTGGGAGGCAACCCAACTTCTTTTTTGTTCTTTGATTTTTGCTCCTGTTTAATAATAAATAAATAATCTAGCCTCTGTTTAGATGTGGTTTTATGCTTTTAATTAGTGTTTTTGCCACGTACAACCTTTGGGAAGACTTGGGGAAAATCTTTGCGATCTTGCTGTAAAAAAATAGAAACTTTAGCGCTCATGAGATTAGCTTCCATTTTTTACTAGAGAGCGATATTTAGTTAATTCTTTTCGCAGATGATTAATAGATAAATTCCTCACGTCTAGAAATTTATTTTAGAATTTTTGGGGTTCCAGAAGTATATGTTTGAGCCAGATTACTACAGACTGTTCTGTTTTTGACAGATTCTGTTTTCTATGTGTTGTTTGCTTATTTTGATGAATCTATGAGTAGTATCGGAGGGTATGAACCATAGATAAGTTCGAATGCAGTATATATTACATCAATATGAATTTAGAATGAGTTCACAACAGTACCTAAGTGGTGATTTATTTTCTTATACTAACGGAGCTTACGAGTTTTCTGTTAAGTTTCGTGTTGTGAAGTTTTCAAGTTTTGGGTAAAGATTCGATGGACTATGGAATAAGGAGTGGCAAGAGCCTAAGCTTGGGGATGCCCAAGGCACCCCAAGGTAATATTCAAGTACAACCAAGAGCCTAATCTTGGGGATGCCACGGAAGGCATCCCCTCTTTCGTCTTCGTTCATCGGTAACATTATTTGGAGCTATATTTTTATTCACCACATAATATGTGTTTTGCTTTGTAACATCCCAAATTTTCAATTTGGAATGTTATACAATAGGTCATCATTGCATATCATATTTATTTGCATTTTGGTCGATCCTAGAAATTCTATGCAACTCAAGGACCCTCGGAGAGAGTTGGGGATTTCGTTATTTTCATATTTGAGTTTTCTCAAATTTTGAAAATAGGATCATTTGATTTGATTTATTTTTTCCTTCAATTATTTCTATTATAAAAATATGATAGAGGGAATAAAATGACTTTCCCAAAATAAATAAATATTGAGGATTTAATAAAAAAATCAAATAAGATTTTATTTTGGTTTTATTTGCTATTTTATTTGAATTTAGGAAAAATGCGCGTTTTTCAAAATTGCATTTAGGCCCGAAATAAATGTTCATCCTGTGCGGCTTGATTTTAGAAGCCAGGGAAAATTTATTTCGGGATTTTTGGAGTCCGTATAGTATTCCTTTTGTTTTTTTTCTGAGGGTAATTATTTAAAAAAAAGAGTCCGAACCGACTTTGGGCCGTGTCCAGCCAGGACTCCTTCTGGTCGGGGCTTTATATAGCGCCGCCCCGGGCCGCCCCTAGCCCATAACCGCGCCCCATCCCAAACCCCTAGCCGCGCCTAGCCGCCGCCGCCACGCCACCGCCGGAGCTCGCCGCCGAGGAGGTTGTCCCGCCGCCGGTTTTCTTAGAAAACCGTTGGCTTTCACCGGTTTTTTTCGTTTTTTTAGATTCGTTGTTTAGATAGATCGGTTTTTTTCTCGGTTTAGTTATTTAGCGAGCGTTCGTTCGTTTTAACGAACGCGTTCTTCGTTTAGATCCAGATAACGAACGTTTTTTCGTTAATCTGTTCATCGTTTTTCTTTCTCTCGGATTAAATCCGCGATTTTTCTGATCGCGACTCCTGATCCGATTTTCGTTCTAGTATAACTATTCGCTCGTTTATCGGAATCAGGCGATTCAAGCGCATGGAGTTTTGTCTCGAAACCCTCTTTCCGTTTAACCAACTCAAACAAGTTTTTGCCTCTGTAAAATTTGACCTAGATCTAGAATAGTAAACGAAGCTTGTTTCTTTTGCCGTTTGTCTTTCATTGCTTCGTTCGATTTGGTTCTTTTTGCCAACCGGAGTTCTTAAGTTGAACCTTCTGGTTAGATCTCTTATTTGAGTTTTACCTGTGCATTAGTTGAGTACTTATTGTATGCTTGTTTGTTTGCGATAGAGACCCGGAGTGCGCCACTTGCTACTTCGAATCGCTAGGTTTTGCGGATCATTAGCAAAGCAAGTAACACTTTGATCATACCTCCTACTACCCAGTTTTTATTGCATTAGATCAATCCTCACACACTGAATGATTAGGATCTAATTAAATTTTGGGTTTGGGAGCTAGATGAGGTAGTACCTATCACCTGTTTTATTATCAAACCTTTGGGAGTTACTTCTACGTTTGCTTATGCCATGCTATGCTAGTAGACGTGGATTGGGTGAGTGAAATCCATGACAGATGTGAGTTTGCTATATTAATGGTTTATCTAAGGTGGCAACTTAAACACACATCTGGGTGGATTGAGGCACCTGGGTATTCCAGCGATTGCCTGTTTTTCTTTTGGACCGCCACCGAGGCTCAAAGGGATCATGAGATTATTCATACTAGAAACTTCCGTGTGCAGCCACAAGCTACTATGGGCTCTAGCATAGTTCACTAAGTTGTGCGAACTCTTACAGTGGTAGACTAGCAGATGTAGGGGAAAGTAGGTGTAACGGTCTACCCGATCGTAAGGTGCTAGTGCTTCTGAAAGATTATGTCTCGGTCATCCGTTTCTCAAACACCATGTAGTGTGAGAATCCCAACGGAGGAGATCGAGTCTTGTGGGGAAAAGTGTGCAAACCTCTGCAGAGTGTATAAACTAATCATGGTTAGCCGTGTCCCCGGTTATGGACAACTTGAGTATCTAGTACTTGGATTATCGTGTGAATCTCATCATGTTAATCTAATTAATTTGTTGGGTTTTTAATGATGATGCTTAATTGGGATTGAGAGGGTGTCTACACTCTTAATGTTTAACAACCACCATGATAGTTAAATAAAATTTATTCCTTTGCAGTAGGGAAAAATTGGCTTTACGCAAAACTGTAACCATAGAGCTTTCCACCAGCCAAATATGCATGTAGTATAGTCTTATTCTTTCATTGCCCTCTATGTGTTACATTGCCAGCATATTCCATGTGCTGACCCGTTTCGGGCTGCAATGTTCATGTTGCAGACTTTTCAGACGATGAGTAAGGTGATTTTAGGTCATAGTTCTATACTCGGTGATGCCGTTGGAGTTGATTGACTCACTTATCTTCCAAGCCTTCCGCTGTTATCGTTATTAGATGGCCTTATGCCATATTTATTGTAATAAGTTCTCTTTTGAGACACTCGATGTAATAAGTGTGTGATTGCTACTCTGTTATAAATCTTTCAAGTACTATGTGGTGTCAGCATTACTGATCCATGGATGACACCGGAGCATAGAGATTGGACCGTTTGAGGTCTGGTCGCTACAAGATGGTATCAGAGCACACGTTGACTGTAGGACACGACCACTAAGCTAAAGCCCTAGATCACTACTAACTCTTCTCATTCTGACTCCTCATCTTTTCTACTCTTTTAGGATGGCGGATGCGAGGAACAAGTTCACGCAACCGGATGAAGATACACCCTTTGGACGTCACTTGAAGGAAGTCACTAGATATCTGAACATAGGAGTACCAAGCTTCACCGGAACCTACAACGCCACTTTACCTGAAGAGGAGCGCTGGATGATTCAAGTTCATGTTCCAGGAAGGACGTTCATGCCAATCACTAAGCCCATAGAGTTTTCCTTTGATGCACCAACCTTGAGTCTAGGAAAGAGCATGGCAGCTCACATCGCCATGGGACACATTGGACAAGTTTACCTTAATGATCTCAAGGATACTATCTACCATATTTGTGGGCGCCGAGACGAGCACTGGGAGATGATCAGCACCAGGAAGGATAGATCAATTGCAGCTTTTATCCAGGAGTTAAACTAGCACATTCGACGTTAGGAGAACCAGATGTGCGCCGACATGATAGATCTAAAGAAGGAGAGGACAAGAATCAAGGAACTGGAGGAAGAACTCAAGGCTACATGTGAAGATTATGAAGAGGAAATCGAAGTATTAGTGGAGAAGAATGACGATCTGATCAAGAAGATCGGAATATTTATGGGAGGCCCTACACCAGTAGAAGAAGACGAAGAACCCAAGGAGATTCGCCTGGAAGACTACATCATCATCGATGACACCGACTCGGATCCAGATGATAGCGATGATGACTATGCTGATGAAGCTGGAGCAGATATCATGGAGTCTGCAACCGGAGAATATTTCTAGTAGACCACCCCATCAGTAGTATTAGTCCACCATGTAAATATAGTAGTCCGAGCACTTTTGCGATAGTTAGATCGATTGTATGCCCTTGTTTGATTGAATAAAGTGAATTGTTTGCTTTTGCCTCATGTGCATATGGGTAGTGTTTTCTCTCCAGACCCCTCTCTATTCTTAAATCTCATCTTTTCTAAACCCTCATATGCCTCCGAGACGTGACCCCGGACTTACCTTCCCACCGGAGCTCACCTAGTTGATCCAGCAGCAGAACACGTTGATGCAGTTGCCAGTCCAGAATCAGAATCAGGGGAACAACAACAACAACCCACCACCACCACCACCTGTTGATCACTTAGCCCGTTTTCTTACGCTAAATCCGCCGGTGTTTTCCAGTAGCACCAAGCCGATAGTAGCAGATGATTGGCTCCACAAGACAGCAAGGGAGTTGACCACGGCAGGATGCACAGATGCGGAAAAGGTGAAGTTTGCCGCACATCAGCTTGAAGGACCCGCAACATCATGGTGGGAGAATTTCACCACCACTTTCTCTATCGACACTGTCACATGGGACCAGTTCCAGCAGGCTTTCCGTACTGCCCATGTTTCAGCAGGAGCTATGGCCATGAAGAAGCGAGAGTTTCGCAACTTGCGCCAAGGAGGACAGACAGTTGGCCGGTATGTGGAGGACTTTAGTAAGCTAGCACGTTATGCCCCAGATGACGTTGCTACGGATGCAGCTAAGCAGGAGAAGTTTCTGGAAGGATTGAATGATGAGTTGAGCTGGCAGTTGATGGTAGCAACCTTCAACAACTACCAGGAGTTGGTAGATCGTGCTCTCATGATTGAAGGGAAGCAGCAGCAGATTGAGAATCGCAAGAGGAAGTATGGACAAGGAAAGTACAATTCAGGAGCTCAGCAGAAGCTACATTTTACCCCTAGACCGGGAGGACATTTTCAGCATACCCATGGAGGAGGTAGCTCGCACAATCATAATGACACCAAGAATGGTAATGGGAATGGAGAAAGCAACGGCCAGAACCGTACCAACCCATCAATCCCAGCCAAGAGAGACCTGAGCCAAGTCACTTGCTTTAAGTGCCAGAAGACCGGACATTATGCCAATGAATGTCATGAATCCCAGAATGGAAATGGCAATGGAAGCTCTGGGAAGAAGCCGAACCCTTTTAATAGGGGACAGGTGAACCACGTTAACGTGGAGGAGGTTGAAGAGCAGCCGGATGCAGTAATCGGTAAGTTTTTGGTTAAGTAATTTACTGCACTCGTTCTTTTCGATACTGGTGCATCGCATTCATACATATCAAGGGGATTTGTGGATAAGTATAAACTGCCCACTAAGGTTCTTAGAACACCCATGTTAGTAAGCTCACCAGGAGCGGAGTATATGGCGAGCCAAGGATGTTTTCAAGTGCCATTGAATATAGGTAGGCATGTGTTTCCCTCGGATTTGATCATTTTGGAATCACAAGGTTTGGATGTAATTCTGGGTATGGATTGGCTATCGATGTATGGAGGGAACATCGATTGCGCCAGTAAGTCAAGTTTGCTTACCACCCCAGAAGGAAGAAGGATCAAGTATGTATCCCGGCATGTGCCGAAGAGGACTCAAATAAATTCGTTAACAGGAGTTGTGCAGGAGGAAGTACCGGTAGTGAAGGATTTCCCTGATGTATTTCCAGAAGAGATGCCAGGCATGCCACCGGATAGAGATATTGAGTTTTTGATTGAGCTTTTGCCAGGCACAGGGCCAATATCTAAGAGACCATATAGGATGCCTGCAAAGGATTTGGGAGAGATTAAGAAGCAGATTAAGGAGTTACTGCATAAAGGATATATCCGCCCAAGTTCTTCGCCTTGGGGATCGCCAGTATTTCTAGTGGAGAAGAAGGATGGATCGTTAAGGATGGTTGTTGATTATCGAGGATTGAATGAAGTAACCATCAAGAACAAGTACCCACTACCGATGATCAATGATTTGTTTGATCGATTGCAAGGAGCTAAGGTATTTTCCAAGATCGATCTGCGATCAGGATACCATCAGTTGAAGATTCGAGAACAGGATATACCTAAGACGGCTTTTACCACCAGGTATGGGCTGTACGAGTATACCGTTATGTCATTTGGTCTGACTAACGCACATGCATATTTTATGAACATGATGAACAAACTATTTATGGAGTTTTTGGATAAGTTCGTCGTAGTGTTCATTGATGATATTCTGGTTTACACGAAGAATGAAGAGGAGCATAAGGAGCATTTGCGTTTGGTACTTGGAAAGCCGCCGCCGCCAGCCCATAACCGTGCCCCACCCCAAAACCCTAGCCGCGCCTAGCCGCCGCTGCGCCGCCGCCGGAGCTCGCCGCCAGTTTTTTTTAGAAAACCGTTGGTTTTCATCAGTTTTTTTTCCGGTTGTTTAAGATTCGTTTTTTTAGATAGATTGGTTTTTTTTTCTCTGTTGAGTTATTTACCGAGCGTTCGCTCGTTCATTCGTTTTAACGAACATGTTCTTCGTTTAGATCCAGATAACAAACGTTTGTTCGTTAATCTTTTCGTCGTTTTTCTTTTTCTTGGATTAAATCCGCGATTTTTCTGATCGCGATTCCTGATCCGATTTTTGTTCTGGTATAACTTTTTGCTCGTTTATCGGAATCAGGCGATTCAAGCGCCTGGAGTTTCATCTCGAAACCCTCTTTCCGTTTGACCAACTCAAACAAGTTTTTGCCTCTGTAAAATTTGACCTAGATCCAGAATAGTAAATGAAGCTTGTTTCTTTTGCCATTTGTCTTTCGTTGCTTCGTTCGATTTGGTTCTTTTAGACAACCGGAGTTCTTAAGTTGAACCTTCTAGTTAGATCTCTTATTTGAGTTTTACCTGTGCATTAGTTGAGTACTTATTGTATGCTTGTTTGTTTGCGATAGAGTACCCGGAGTGCGCCGCTTGCTACTTCGAATCGCTAGGTTTTGCGGATCATCAGCAAGGCAAGTACCACTTTGATCATACCTCCTACTACCCAGTTTTTATTGCATTAGATCAATCCTCACACATTGCATGATTAGGATCTAATTAAATTGTGGGTTTGAGAAGTAGATGAGGTAGTACCTATCACCTGTTTTATTATCAAACCTTTGGGAGTTACTTCTACGTTTGCTTATTCCATGCTATGCTAGTAGACGTGGATTGGGTGAGTGAAATCCATCACAGATGTGAGTTTGTTAAATTAATGGTTTATCTAAGGTGGCAACTTAAACACACATCTTGGTGGATTGAGGCACCTGGGTATTCCATCGATTGCCTGTTTTTCTTTTGGACCGCCACCCAGGCTCAAAGGGATCATGAGATTATTCATACTAGAAACTTCCATGTGCAGCCACAAGCTACTATGGGCTTTAGCATAGTTGATTAAGTCGTGCGAACACTTACAGTGGTAGACTAGCAGATGTAGGGTAAAGTAGGTATAACGGTCTACCCGATCGTAAGGTGCTAGCGCTTCTGAAAGACTGTGTCTCGGTCATCCGTTTCTCAAACACCATGTAGTGCGAGAATCCCAACGGAGGAGATCGAGTCTTATGGGGAAAAGTGTGCAAACCTCTGCAGAGTGTATAAACTAATCATGGTTAGCTGTGTCCCCGGTTATGGACAACTTGAGTATCTAGTACTTGGATTATCATGTGAATCTCATCATGTTACTCTAATTAATTTGTTGGGTTTTTAATGATGATGCTTAATTGGGATTGAGAGGGTGTCTACACTCTCAATGTTTAACAACCACCATGATAGTTAAATAAAATTTATTCCTTTGCAGTAGGGAAAAATTGGCTTTACGCAAAACTGTAACCATAGAGCTTTCCACCAGCCAAATATGCATGTAGTATAGTCTTATTCTTTCATATCTCTCTATGTGTTACATTGCCAGCATATTCCATGTGCTGACCCGTTTCGGGCCGCAAAGTTCATGTTGCAGACTTTTCAGATGACGAGTAAGGTGCTTTTAGGTCGTAGTTCTATACTCAGTGATGCCGTTGGAGTTGATGGACTCACTTATCTTCCAAGCCTTCCGCTGTTATCATTATTAGATGGCCTTATGCCATATTTATTGTAATAAGTTCTCTTTTGAGACACTCGATGTAATAAGTGTGTGATTGCTACTCTGTTATAAATCCTTCAAGTATTTTGTGGTGTCAGCATTATTGATCCAGGGATGACACCGGAGCACAGAGATTGGACCGTTTGAGGTCTGGTCGCTACATGCTTGGAGCGTCATTTTATTTTATTTTGTTTTGCTTGCTGTTTGAATAAAATACCAAGATCTGAAATTATTAAATGTTAGAGAGTCTTCACATAGTTGTATAATTATTCAACTACTCATTGATCTTCACTTATATCTTTCTGAGTAGTTTGTCATTTCCTCTAGTGCTTCACTTACATCTTTTTAGAGCACGGCAGTGGTTTTATTTTGAAGAAATAGATGAACTATCATGCTTCACTTATATTATTTTGAGAGTCCTAAACAGGATGGTAATTTTCTTTGGTTATGAAACTAGTCCTAATATGATGGGCATCCAAGAGGGATATAATAAAAACTTTCATATAGAGTGCATTGAATACTATGAGAAGTTTGATACTTGATAATTGTTTTGAGATATGGAGATGGTGATATTAGAGTCATGCTAGTTGAGTAGTTGTGAATTTGAGAAATACTTGTGTTGAAGTTTGTGATTCCCATAGCATGCACGTATGGTGAACCGTTATGTGATGAAGTGAGAGCATGATTTATTTATTGATTGTCTTCCATATGAGTGGCGGTCGGGGACGAGCGATGGTCTTTTCCTACCAATCTATCCCCCTAGGAGCATGTGTGTAGTACTTTGTTTCAATAACTAATAGATTTTTCAATAAGTATGTGAGTTCTTTATGACTAATGTTGAGTCCATGGATTATACGCACTCTCACCCTTCCACATTTGCTAGCCTCTCTATTACCGTGCACTTTTCGCTGGTATCATACACCCACCATATACCTTCCTCAAAACAACCACCATATCTACCTATTATGGCATTTCCATAGCCATTCCGAGATATATTGCCATGCAAGTTTCCACCGTTCCGTTTGTTATGACACGCTTCATCATTGTCATGCATGATCATGTAGTTGACATCGTATTTGTGGCAAAGCCACCGTTCATAATTTTTTCATACATGTCACTCTTGATTCATTGCATATCCCGGTACACCGCCAGAGGCATTCACATAGAGTCATATTTTGTTCTAAGTATTGAGTTGTAATTCTTGAGTTGTAAGTAAAAAGAAGTGTGATGATCATGATTATTAGAGCATTGTCCCAGTGAGGAAAGGATGATGGAGACTATGATTCCCCCACAAGTCAGAATGAGACTCCGGACGAAAAGCAAAGAGGCCAAAAAAGAGAGAAGGCCCAAATAAAAAAATAAAAATAAAAATAAAAAAAGAGAGAAAAAGAGAGAAGGGACAATGCTACTATCCTTTTACCACACTTGTGCTTAAAAGTAGCACCATGATCTTCATGATAGAGAGTCTGTTATGTTGTCACTTTCATATACTAGTGGGAATCTTTCATTATAGAACTTGGCTTGTATATTCCAATGATGGGCTTCCTCAAAATGCCCTAGGTCTTCGTGAGCAAGCGAGTTGGATGCACACCCACTTAGTTTCTTTTGTTGAGCTTTCATATACTTATCGCTCTAGTGCATCTGTTGCATGACAATCCCTACTCACTCACATTGATATGTATTGATGGGCATCTCCATAGCCCGTTGATACGCCAAGTTGATGTGAGACTATCTTCCTCCTTTTTGTCTTCTCCACAACCACCATTCTATTCCACCTATAGTGCTATATCCATGGCTCACTCTCATGTATTGCGTGAAGATTGAAAAAGTTTGAGAACATCAAAAGAATGAAACAATTGCTTGGCTTGTCATTGGGGTTGTGCATGATTTAAATATTTTTGTGTGATGAAGATAAAACATAGCCAGACTATATGATTTTGTAGGGATAGCTTTCTTTGGCCATGTTATTTTGGGAAGACATGATTACTTTGTTAGTATGCTTGAAGTATTATTATTTTTATGTCAATATTAAACTTTTGTCTTGAATATTATGGATATGAATATTCTTGCCACAATAAAGATAATTACATGGATAAATATGTTAGGGAGCATTCCACATCAAAAATTCTGTTTTTATCATTTACCTACTCGAGGGCGAGCAAGAATTAAGCTTGGGGATGCTTGATACCTCTCCAACGTATCTATAATTTTTTATTGTTCCATGCTATTATATTACCCGTTTTGGATGTTTATGGGCATTATTATACACTTTTATATTATTTTTGGGACTAACCAATTAACCGGAGGCCCAACCCAAAATGTTGTTTTATTGCCCATTTCATTATTTCGAAGAAAAGGAATATCAAAAGGAGTCCAAACGGAATGAAACCTTCGGGAGAGTTATTTTTGGAACGGAAGCAACCTAGGAGATTTGGAGTAGACGTCAGGGAAGCTTCGAGGAAGCCATGAGTAAGGAAGGCACACCCTACCGCCCTGGGCGTGCCCCCACCCTCGTGGGCCCCTCGTGGCTCCTTTGACCGACTTCTTTCGCCTATATATGTCCATATACCCTAAAAACATCGAAGAGCACAATAGATCGGGAGTTCCGCCGCCAGAAGCCTCCGTAGCCACTGAAAACCAATCCAGACCCGTTCCTGCACCCTCCCGGAGAGGGGGAATCCCTCTCCCGTAGCCATCTTCATCATCCCGGCGCTCTCCATGACGAGGAGGGAGTAGTCCACCCTCGGGGCTGAGGGTATGTACAACTAGCTATGTGTTTGATCTCTCTCTCTCTCTCTCGTGTTCTTGAGGTGGCAGGATCTTGATGTATCGCGAGCTTTGCTATTATAGTTGGATCTTATGATGTTTCTCCCCCTCCACTCTCTTGTAATGGATTGAGTTTTCCCTTTGGAGTCATCTTATCGGATTGAGTCTTTAAGGATTTGAGAACACTTGATGTATGTCTTGCATGTGCTTATCTGTGGTGATAATGGGATATCATGTGATCCAGTTGATGTATGTTTTGGTGATCAACTTGCGTGTTCCGTGACGTTGTAAACTTATGCATAGGGGTTGGCAGACGTTTTCATCTTGACCCTCTGGTAGAAACTTAGGTGCACTCTTTGAAGTACTTTGTGTTGGTTGAATAGATGAATCTGAGATTGTGTGGTGCATATCGCATAATCATACCCACGGATACTTGAGGTGACACTGGAGTATCTAGGTGACATTAGGGTTTTGGTTGATTTGTGTCTTAAGGTGTTATTCTAGTATGAACTCTATGATAGATTGAACGGAAAGAATAGCTTCGTGTTATTTTACTACGGACTCTTGAACAGATCGATCAGAAATGATAACTTTGAGGTGGTTTCATACCCTACCATAATCTCTTCGTTTATTCTCCGCTATTATTGACTTTGGAGTGACTCTTTGTTGCATGTTGAGGGATAGTTATATCATCCAATTATGTTATTATTGTTGAGAGAACTTCCACTAGTGAAAGTATGAACCCCAGGCCTTGTTTCAATGCATTGCAATACCGTTTACACTCATTTTTATCACTTGCTACCTTGCTGTTTTTATATTTTCAGATTACAAAACCTATATCTATCATCCATATTGCACTTGTATCACCATCTCTTCGCCGAACTAGTGCACCTATACAATTTACCATTGTATTGGGTGTGTTGGGGACACAAGAGACTCTTTGTTATTTGGTTGCAGGGTTGTTTGAGAGAGACCATCTTCATCCTACGCCTCCCACGAATTGATAAATCTAAGGTCATCCACTTGAGGGAAATTTGCTATTGTCTTACAAACCTCTGCACTTGGAGGCCCAACAACGTCTACAAGAAGAAGGTTGTGTAGTAGACATCACGTATCACTTGCTCGTCGTAAGATTCCTGCAACATGAGACGTTGCAGCCATGTAGGTCAGTACATTGAATGTACTAGCAATTTCACACTGTAGAGAAATGCTGAATAATGGCTATCACTACATGCATATTTGGCTCTAAGTTTAATTTTGCATAAAGCTAACTTTTCCCTACAACAAAGGAATATATTATATTTAACTACCAAGTTCATGCCATTATTGAGAAGGTTCCTCCAACTCAATCCCAAAATATTAATAACCCAACAAATTCATTAAGTATAGTGATGAGATCAAATCAATAATCCAAGTACCAGATACTCAATATGTCCATAACTGGGGACACGGCTAATCATGATTAGTTTGTACACTCTGCAGAGGTTTGCGCACTTTTCCCCACAAGACTCGATCTCCTTCGTTGTATTTCTCACACTGCATGGTGTTTGAGAAACGGATGACCGAGACACAGTCTTTCCGAAGAGGTACCCTTAACCGATAGATAGGCTGGTACACCTACAATCCCCTACATCTGCTAGCCCATCATGGAAAGGATTCCGACAACTTACTCAACTATGCTAGAGCCCATAATGGCTTGTGGCTGCACACGAAAGTTTCTAGCACGAATAATCTTATGATCCCTTCGAGCCTGGGTGGCATGCCATAGGGTGATCACACGGGTACTCCGGGATGTCCTAGGACAACACTGGATTACTCCAGGTGCCCGGACAACCACTGGGTGCTCCAGGGTGCCTCAACCAATCCACCCAGATGTGTATTAAAGTAGCCACCTTAAGTTAACCATTAATTAAAACTCACACATCTGTCATGGATCACTCAAACCAAACCACGTCTACGAGCATAACATAGCAGTATAACCATAACATAGAAGTAACTCCCAGGGTTTGAAATTAAAGAGAATAGGTTCTACCTCATCAACTACTTCCCTATACCCACATGTTAATCAGATCTTACTCATGCATTGTTTGAGGATTGAATCTAATGCATAAAAACTAGGTAATAAAAGGGGTATGATCAAAGTGCTACTTGCCTTGCTGACGATATGGAAACCCTAGCGACTCGTGGTAGCACGCTTCGCACTCCGGAAACTCTATCATGAACAAACAATAGCATACATAAGCACTCAAGCATAAGATGCAAGGGTAAAACTCAAGGGAAAAGATCCAAATTGAAAGTTCCACTGAAGAGCTTCAATTTGCAAGAAGAATCAATCAAATCGGAGCTACAAAACTCAAAACTACGATCAAAAGAAGTTCAAATCCAAATCTGCTTGAAACCAAATTTTAAATTGTCAAAATCATGTTCAAGTTGATTATCCGGAAAGAGGGGAACAAGACGAAGATTTTGGCGTTGGTTTCACTGCATTTGTACAAACAAGCAAAAAGTAACGAGGGTTTGAAGATTAGGGACTAATCTATAAGAAAAGTAATCACAGATAGGTCCCTGGCCGAAAATAAAAATAAAAAGAAAAACCTAACAAACGAACGTTCGCTAACAGAAACTAACGAACCAAAATCGTTCGCTACCGTGGATTAATGGACGAACGTCTGCTAATTAGAACCGATCGAAATAAACCGAGAGAAAACCCTAACCCTAAAATAAACGAAAGAAAACTGAGGAAACCGAAAAAATGATCGGTCTTTTACCGGTCAACGACGGTGATGGGGTCAACGGCGGCGGCGGAATCCGGTGGCTTTGGCGGCCGGCGAGGCGATGCGGCGGCGGCGCGATGGTCGTGCGGCGCGGCAGCGGCGGTTGATGAGAGAGGGGCGACTCTGGTTTTAAAGAGGTCGGGGGGCTGCCTTGGAGGAGGGGCGGCGGTGACGGGAGTCCGGCTCGGACTCCCCGAGCGGCGGCAGCGCGCGGGGCTCCTCCCGCAAGGAGGAAGGCGGCGGGGCGAGGTGGGCCGGCCTGGCTCGGCTGGGCCTTCGGCCTAGTCGGGCGACGAAACTTTTTTTAATAAATTTCGCCAGAAATAAAAATCCTAATAAAATATAAAAAAATTCTAAAAATACCAGAAACAATTTTCACAATCTAAATCTAATATTTAGAACAAGGTGAACATTTTTCTGGCCTAAAAATACAATTTTCAAAAATGTTTTTTCTAATTCAAATAAAATAGCAAATAAAATATTAATTTGATTTTAAAATTTATTCTCCAAAATTGAATCTCTTAGAGGAATATTGACCATCTCATCATGAAACTTCTTCAACTGGGAAATGTGAAACACATCATCTACTCCTGACAATCCTTCGACTAACTCCAACTTATAGGCAACTTCTCCCATACGCTCCCAAAACTCGGTACGGTCCTACAAATCTCGGGGCTAACTTTCCCTTAACTCCAAATCGTTTAACTCCTCGAAGTGGAGACACACGAAGATACGCTCTGTCCCCAATCTCATAGACTACCTCCTTGCGTTTAGTATCGGCATAACTCTTCTGTCTGGACTGAGCTACCTTCAGTCTATCACAGATCAACTTAACCTTCTCTTCAGACTACTTAATCAAATCTGGTCCAAACAACTGACGGTCTCCAACTTCATCCCACATCAACGGTGTCCTGCACCTTCTTCCATATAAACCTTCGAAAGGGGCCATCTTCAAACTAGCCTGGTAACTGTTATTGTATGAGAACTGTACGTAAGGAAAATTGTCGGTGTCAAAACCGGCAGATCTCGGGTAGGGGCCCCCGAACTGTGTGTCTAAGGCGGATGGTAACAGGAGGCAGGGGACACGATGTTTACCCAGGTTTGGGCCCTCTTGATGGAGGTAATACCCTACGTCCTGCTTGATTGTTCTTGATGATATCAGTAGTACAACAGTTGTTCTACCATGAGATGAGAGAGGCTAAACCCTAGAAGCTAGCCTATGGTATGATTGTATGTTGTCCTACGGACTAAAACCCTCCTATTTATATAGACACCGGAGAGGGCTAGGGTTACACAAGGTCGGTTACAAAGGAGGAGATATACATATCCGTATTGCCTAGCTTGCCTTCCACGCCAAGTAGAGTCCCATCCGGACACGAGACGAAGTCTTCAATCTTGTATCTTCATAGTCCAACAGTCCGGCCAAAGGATATAGTCCGGCTGTCCGGAGACCCCCTAATCCAGGACTCCCTCAGTAACCCCTGAACCAGGCTTCAATGACGATGAGTCCGGCACGCAGTATTGTGTTCGGCATTGCAAGGCGGGTTCCTCCTCCGCATACACCATGGAAGAGTTTTGAATACAAGGATAGTGTCTGGCCCTGCAAAATAAATTCCACATACCACCGTAGAGAGAATAATATTTCCACAAATCTAATCTATTGACATGTTTTAACAGCACGACATTACGCCATGGCCCAGTTATTATTCGAACCGCTTTTCTCAACCAGCTCCGCTCATATCGCGAGGCGGTTTTTTTGACACGTCTTGTCAAAGCAGAGATCGTGTTCCCCTTATCATGGGATTCTCATCAATACGGACGTGGGTAACCCAACCGCGCCATCAATTACGATGCCTGGGGAATAAGTGGTTTTACTAGGCAAGTGGGGAGACACATCGCCTCTTCCACCCTTATAAAGGGACAAGGATTCACTCTTTTCACCCACGCCTTCTTCCTCCTTGCTTACCCATTCCCGCGCACTCGAGCTCTAGCGCCCAAGCTCGCATTCCTCTTCTCAAACCACTCTAGGCATGTTCGGAGCAGGAGGCAAGTGGATGGCCTCCTCCGTCACGGAGGAGAACATCAAAAAGTTACGGGAAGCCGGATATCTGGCCGCGGATATCGCGCACCGGATGCCAAATGTGGGGCAGATCATCCCGACGCCCAAACCCCATGAGAGGGTAGTTTTTCTTACCCATTTTGTCCGCGGACTGGGATTTCCGCTCCACCCCTTCGTTCGCGGGCTCATGTTCTACTATGGGCTAGATTTTCATGATCTGGCCCCCAATTTCATCCTCAACATCTCGGCGTTTATCGTCGTGTGCGAGGCCTTCCTCCGCATCAAGCCCCACTTCGGCCTATGGCTGAAAACCTTCAATGTTAAACCGAAGGTAGTGGGTGGCCAGCAAGCAGAGTGCGGAGCCGCCATGGTGGGCAAGATGCCTAATGTCACCTGGCTCAGGGCACCTATGTGGATACCATAAAGGGGTGGCAATCGGGGTGGTTCTACAACACCGAGCCGCGCGACTCCAACTGGGTGGTAGCCCCCAAATTTCGATCCGGAATCCCCACGTGGCTCACCTCCTGGAAAGAGAAGGGCCTGTCCTGGGGTTCTTCGGTAGAGCTGACCGGACTCCAGACCTGCATCCAGAACATGACGAACAAGAAAATCAAGCTTGTCAACGTGGTCCAGGTTATGCTCTTCCGCCGGATCCTTCCGTGTCAACAACGGGCATTTGTTTTGTGGGAGTTCGACTCGGCCAAGCACCAGACGCTGCGAGAGCTCTATGACACGACGCACGAGGACGTCTGGAGGGTGCTGTTCAAGAGCGCCGAGATTCCTCCCCCCCTCAACAAGGACCGCGGACTCAGCGTAAAGCGCCGCGCCAATCCGGTAGGCTTTTTATATCTCTCAGGGTATCTATTTGCCCCGGTTTAGTTGTGTGCAGGATCTGAACTTCCATGTCATTAACAGGACTGGATAGAGACGGCAGAGCAGCTTGATAGCCCAGCCCCACTGCCTAAAGATCCTACAGACGCTCTTCTAACGAAGATGCTGACTCCGGCACCCTACGAGGTGCCGGAAAAGAAGACCAAGAAGAAGGCCACGGGGACCCGAAAGGGTCTCCGGCGCAAGGTTGTATCGGACTCATCATCCGATGACTCTGATGCGCACTCCTCCCACGGAACACAAGGAGGAGGAGGAGAAAAGTCCCCCCCAAGCCGGGGGAGACAAGAAAAGGAAGGCCGACCCATCCGGGGAGGCCGAAGGGTCCAAGAAGGGAAGGACCCTCCCTCCGGACTGTGCCACAACGGCCGGCGACAGCGGCAACGAGTGGCTACCCAGGGAGAAGCCCCTGGCGAAGTCGTAAGTGTCCGGACACCATAGTACTTCATGGTATGTTTTATTGTACTGCCTCTCCTCATGCCGAGTATGATTATGCAGTCCGTCCCGAGCTCATCTCGACGTACCCTCATCGAGCGGCTCTTTGGACTCGTCGGATATGAACAACAGTTCTCTTCCGACCGCTTCTACCACTCGCCCTATGGACAACGCCGAGGTGTTGTCTCAAAAGGAACCGAGCCAAGGGGAGGTGGTCCTGGGGGCGCCTCGCGGCGCCTTCCCGGACCCTGGGTACCAAAGGAGCGTGGCTCCTACGGGCTTTGAGTTCGGGCCCCATCTGGACACTGCGCCGGAACCTTTGATGGTTCTGGACACCGGCAAGCGGTCCCCTGTCAAGGGGGGCCAACCATCCGTGCCGGTGTCCTCAGTCCAACCAGAGCCACCGGACAACCTACTGGAAGTGCGTCACAGCGCTTCCATTGAAGAATAGCACCGCACTATCATGAGTGCAGTGGTCGAGAAGGTTCAGTCTGCAAAAACGGACTGACCAAAGCTTGCGCCAGCCTCCTAACAGGCTTTGAGGTAAGCAATCAAAATATAAGAAAATATTACTGATACGTCTCCAACGTATCTATAATTTTTGATTGCTCCATGCTATATTATCTACTGTTTTGAATGTTTATGGGCTTTATTATACACTTTTATATCATTTTTGGGACTAACCTATTAACCCAGAGCCCAGTGCCAGTTTTTGTTTTTACCCTATTTTAGGGTTTCGAAGAAAAGGAAAATCAAACGGAGTCCAATTGACCTGAAACTTCACGGAACTCATTTTGGAAGGAAAGAAGCCCAGAAGACTTGGAGTGCACGTCGGGGGACCTGCGAGGAGGCCACGAGGCAGGGAGGCGCTCCCACCCCCCTGGGCGTGCCCTCCACCCTCGTGAGCCCCTCGTGGCCCCCCTGACGTACTTCTTCTGCCTACATATCTCCATATACACTAAAAACATCAGAGAGCACAATAGATCGGGACTTCCGCCGCCAGAAGCCTCCGTAGCCACCGAAAACCAATCTAGACCCGTTCCAGCACCCTTCCGGAGGGGGAATCCTTCTCCGGTGGCCATCTTCATCATCTCGGTGCTCTCCATGACGAGGAGGGAGTAGTTCTCCCTCGGGGCTGAGGGTATGTACCAGTATCTATGTGTTTGATCTCTCTCTCTCTCTCGTCTTCTTGATTTGGCACGATCTTGATGTATCATGAGCTTTGCTATTATAGTTGGATCCTATGATGTTTTCTCCCCCCCTCTACTCTATAGTAATGAATTGAGTTTCCCCTTTGAAGTTATCTTATCGGATTGAGTCTTTAAAGATTTGAGAACACTTGATGTATGTCTTGCCGTGCGTATCTGTGGTGACAATGGGATATCACGTGATTCACTTAATGTATGTTTTGGTGATCAAATTGCGGGTTCCGCCCATGAACATATGCATAGGGGTTGGCACACGTTTTCGTCGTGATTCTCCGGTAGAACTTTGGGGCACTCTTTGAAGTTCTATGTGTTGGTTGAATAGATGAATCTGAGATTGTGTGATGCATATCGTATAATCATACCCACGGATACTTGAGGTGACATTGGAGTATCTAGGTGACATTAGGGTTTTGGTTGATTTGTGTCTTAAGGTATTATTCTAGTACAAACTCTAGGGCTGTTGGTGACACTTATAGGAATAGCCCAACGGATAGATTGGAAAGAATAACTTTGAGGTGGTTTCGTACCCTACCATAATCTCTTTGTTCGTTCTCTGCTATTAGTGACTTTGGAGTGACTCTTTCTTGCATGTTGAGGGATAGTTTTATGATCCAAATATGTTAGTATTGTTGAGGGAACTTGCACTAGCGAAAGTATGAACCCTGGGCCTTATTTCCACGCATTGCAATACTGTTTACGCTCACTTTTATCATTAGTTACCTTGCTGTTTTTATAATTTTAGATTACAAATATCTTTATCTACCATCCATATACCGCTTGTATCACCATCTCTTCGCCGAACTAGTGCACCTATACAATTTACCATTGTATTGGGTGTGTTGGGGACACAAGAGACTCCTTGTTATTTGGTTGCAGGGTTGCTTGAGAGAGACCATCTTCATCCTATGCCTCCTACGGATTGATAAACCTTATGTCATCCACTTGAGGGAAATTTGCTACTGTCCTACAAACCTCTGCACTTGGAGGCCCAACAACGTCTACAAGAAGAAGGTTGTGTAGTAGACATCAAGCTCTTTTCTGGCGCCGTTGCCGGGGAGGTGAGTGCTTAAAGGTATATCTTTAGATCTTGCAATCGAGTCTTTTAATTTCTTGTTTTATCACTAGTTTAGTTTATAAAAGAAAACTATAAAAAATGAAATTGAGTTTGTCTCATACGCTTCACCTTTTTAATTTCTTCGGGAGTATGATGGAAAGGATAATTGTGCTCAAGTGCTAGAAGAAGAAATCTATAAAATGTTTGGCACTAAATATTTGAATGATGAGCATGATTGAAATGTTGTTAGTATGAATTCCTTGAATATCTATGATGCTAATGATATGCAAAGCCACAAGCTTGGGGAAGCTATGTTTGATGAAGATGATATTTTTTGTCCCCCAAGTTTTGATGAGCAAATTTATGATGACGAAAGCATGCCTCCTATCTATGATGATTATTGTGATGACATGTATGCTTTAAAGAATAATGATAACTGTGAAACTTGCCATCTTGATCTTAATTTTCAATCGCATGATAGTTATTTTGTTGAGTTTTCTCCCACTATTATTCATGAGAAGAATTTTGCTTGTGTGGAGAGTAGTAAATTTTCTATGCTTGTAGATCACGAAAAGAATGCTTTAGGTGCTGGTTATATTGTTGAATTCATTCATGATTCTACTGAAAATTATTAAGAGGGAGGAATATATGCTTGTAGGAATTGCAATAATATCAAGTTTCCTCTCTATGTGCTTAAAATTTTGAAGTTATGTTTGTTTTACCTTCCTATGCAAGTTGATTCTTGTTCCCACAAGTTGTTTACTCACAAAATCCCTATGCATAGGAAGTGGGTTAGGCTTAAATGTGCTAGTCATATTCTTCATGATGCTCTCTTTATGTTTCAATTCTTATCCTTTATGTGAGCATCATTGTCATTATCATGCCTAGCTAGAGGCGTTAAACGATAGCGCTTGTTGGGAGACAACCCAATTTTATTCTTGTTCCTTGATTTTTGTTCCTGTTTAGTAATAAATAATTCATCTAGCCTCTCTTTAGATGTGTTTTTATACTTTTAATTAGTGTTTTTGCCAAGTAGAACCTTTGGGAAGACTTGGGGGAAGTCTTGTTGATCATGCTGTAAAAAACAGAAACTTTAGCGCTCACGAGAATTGCTGCCATTTTTATTTGGAAAGTGATATTTAGTTAATTCTTTTTTCAGATGATTAATAGATAAATTCCTCACGTCCAGAAATTTCTTTGAGAATTTTATGAGTTCCATAAGTATACGTTTGATCCAGATTACTACAGACTGTTCTGTTTTTTACAGATTCTGTTTTTCATGTGCTGTTTACTTATTTTGATGAATCTATGGCTAGTAAAAGAGTTTATAAACCATATAGAAGTTGGAATACAGTAGGTTTAACACCAATATAAATAAATAATGAGTTCATTACAGTACCTTGAAGTGGTGATTTATTTTCTTATACTAACGGAGCTTACGAGTTTTCTGTTAAGTTTTGTGTTGTGAAGTTTTCAAGTTTTGGGTAAGGATTCGATGGACTATGGAATAAGGAGTGGCAAGAGCCTAAGCTTGGGGATACCCAAGGCACCCCAAGGTAATATTCAAGGATAGCCAAGAGCCTAAGCTTGGGGATGCCCCGGAAGGCATCCCCTCTTTCATCTTCGTTCATCGGTAACTTTACTTGGAGCTATATTTTTATTCACCACATGATATGTGTTTTGCTTGGAGCGTGAATTTATTTGTTAAGATTTTCTTAATGTTATTTAGAACAATGTTTTGCATCTTTTATTTCAATAAAAGTGGCATTGATAGCCTTTACTATGCCTATTTTAGAAGTCCACATGTTGCTGTTTGAAAACAGAAAGTTTACCGCTGTTGTAATAATTCCCTAGAAAAGTCAGAATGTGATAAAATGTTGAAACATTTTGAATATTAAGATCTGATAAATTTACTAGTGGGAATTTTATTTCATAATTTTTGGATCTAGGGAAGTATGGATGTTACTGCATTCTTTACAGACTGTCCTGTTTAGGCAGATTGCTGTTATGTTTGCATTGTTTGCATATGTTTGCTTATTTAATAATTCTATTTGAGGATAGGACTATTAAATATGCAGAGGCATTTAGTATGCAATGTTGAATAATAATTTTAGTGATTTGTGACAGTAGAGTATGATAAGGTTTTGGCAATGGTTTATACTAACTTATCTCACGAGTCCTTGCTGAGTTTTGTGTGGATGAAGCTTTTGAGATTTAGGGAGACCGTGATATGAGAGGAATTAAGGAGACACAGAAGCTCAAGCTTGGGGATGCCCAAGGCACCCCAAGATAATATTTCAAGAAGTCTCAAGTGTCTAAGCTTGGGGATGCCCCGGTTGGCATCCCACCTTTCTTCTTCAACAAACTATCGGTTAGTATCGGTTGATCCTAAGTTTTTGCTTCTTCACATGATGTTTGCTATTCTTAGATGTCATTTTATTTAGTTTTGCTTGCTGTTTAAATAAAGTATCAAGGTCTGAAATTATTGAATGGGAGATTCTTCACATAGATGCACAATTATTCGACTACTCATTGATCTTCACTTATATCTTTTGGAGTAGTTTGTCGTTTGCTCTAGTGCTTCACTTATATCTTTTAGAGCATGGTGGTAGTTTTATTTTGAAGAAAAAAATGAACTCTCATGCTTCACTTAGATTATTTTGAGAGTCTTAATAGCATGGTAATTTGCTTAAAATCCTAATATGCTAGGCATCCAAGAACAGTAAAAACTTTCATATAGAGTATTGAATACTAAGAGAAGTTTGATGCTTGATGATTGTTTTGAGATATGGGGGTAATAATATCAAAGTCGTGCTAGTTGAGTAGTTGTGAAATTGAGAAATGATTGTGTTGAAGTTTGCAAGTCCCGTAGCATGCACGTATGGTAAACGTTGTGTAACAAATTTGAAACATGAGGTGTTATTTGATTGTGCTCCTTATGAGTGGCGGTCGGGGACGAGCGATGGTCTTTTCCTACCAATCTATCCCCCTAGGAGCATGCGCGTAGTGCTGAGGTTTTTGATGACTTGTAGACATTTGCAATAAGTATGTGAGTTCTTTATGACTAATGTTGAGTCCATGGATTATACGCACTCTCACCCTTCCATCATTGCTAGCCTCTTCGGTACCGTGCATTGCCCTTTCTCATATTGAGAGTTGGTGCAAACTTCGCCGGTGCATCCAAACCCCGTGATATGATACGCTCTTTCACACATAAACCTCCTTATATCTTCCTCAAAACAGCCACCATACCTACCTATTATGGCATTTCCATAGCCATTCCGAGATATATTTCCATGCAACTTTCCACCATCCAGTTTATCATGACACATTCATCATTGTCATATTCCTTAGCATGATCATGTAGTTCACATAGTATTTGTGGCAAAGCCACCATTCATAATTTTTTTCATACTTGTCACTCTTGATTCATTTCATATCCCGGTACACCATCGGAGGCATCCATATAGAGTCATACTTTGTTCTAGTATCGAGTTGTAATCATTGAGTTGTAAATAAACAGAAGTGTGATGATCATCATTCAATAGAGAATTTTCCCAAAAAAAGAGAAAGGCCAAAGAAAAAAAAGAAGGCCAAAAACAAAGAGAAAATAAATAAAAAGGGGCATTGCTACTATCCTTTTCCACACTTGTGCTTCAAAGTAGCACCATGTTCTTCATATAGAGAGTCTCTTGAGTTATCACTTTCATATACTAGTGGGAATTTTAATTATAGAACTTGGCTTGTATATTCCAACAATGGGCATCCTCAAATGCCCTAGGTCTTCATGAGCAAGCAACTTGGATGCACACCCACTAGTTTCTTTTGTTGAGCTTTCAAACATTTATAGCTCTAGTGCATCCGTTGCATGGCAATCCCGGTTGGGGAACTTAGCAGAATTTAAAATTTTCTACGCATCACCAAGATCAATCTATGGAGTCATCTAGCAACGAGGGAGAGGAGAGTGCATCTACATACCCTTGTAGATTGCGAGCGGAAGCGTTCAAGAGAACGGGGTTGATGGAGTCGTACTCGTCGTGATCCAAATCACCGATGACCTAGCACCGAACGGACGGCACCTCCGCATTCAACACACGTACAGTTGGGAAGACGTCTCCTCCAACTTGATCCAACAAGGGGGAAGGAGAGGTTGATGGAGATCCAGCACGACGGCGTGGTGGTGGAAGCAACGACGATCTCGGCAGGGCTTCGCCAAGCTTAGCGAGAGGGAGAGGTGTCACGGGAGGGAGAGGGAGGCGCCAGGGGCTAGGGTGCGGCTGCCCTCCCTCCCCCCACTATATATAGGACCCCTAGGGGGGCGCCGGCCCTAGGAGATGCAATCTCCAAGGGGGTGGCGGCCAAGGGGGGTGGCTTGCCCCCCAAGCCAAGTGGGGCGCCCCCACCCCTAGGGTTTCCAACCCTAGGCGCAGGGGGAGGCCCAAGGGGGGCGCACCAGCCCACTAGGGGCTGGTTCCCCTCCCACTTCAGCCCATGGGGCCCTCCGGGATAGGTGGCCCCACCTGGTGGACCCCCGGGACCCTTCGGTGGTCCCGGTACAATACCGATTACCCCCGAAACTTTCCCGATGGCCGAAACTTGACTTCCTATATATGAATCTTCACCTCCGGACCATTTAGGAACTCCTCGTGACATCCGAGATCTCATCTGGGACTCCGAACAACTTTCGGGTTACCGTATACTAATATCTCAACAACCCTAGCATCACCGAACCTTAAGTGTGTAGACCCTACGGGTTTGGGAGACACGCAGACATGACCGAGATGACTCTCCGGTCAATAACCAATAGCGGGATCTGGATACCCATGTTGGCTCCCACATGCTCCTCAATAATCTCATCGGATGAACCACGATGTCGAGGATTCAATCAATCCCGTATACAATTCCCTTTGTCAATCGGTACGTTACTTGCCCGAGACTCGATCGTCGGTATCCCAATACCTCGTTCAATCTTGTTACCGGCAAGTCACTTTACTCGTACCGTAATGCATGATCCCATGATCAACCAATTGGTCACATTGAGCTTATTATGATGATGCATTACTAACATGATTCGGGCGGACTTTAGCTTCGCTACGGGTGAGAAAGTCTCATCGTAGTCAACCCCTTGAACTAGTCGATAACCCTTAGCGACAAGACGAGCTTTATAGATGGTTACATTACCATCCGTGTCTGTCTTATTCTTAAAGATCCATTTATTTTCTATGGCTCGCCGATCATCGGGCAAGTCAATCAAAGTACATACTTCGTTTTCATACATGGAACCTGAGGGAGTCTTGGATTAGGGGGTGTTTGGATAGCCGGACTATACCTTCAGCCGGACTCCTGGACTATGAAGATACAAGATTGAAGACTTCGTCCCATGTCCGGAAGGGACTTTCCTTGGCGTGGAAGGCAAGCTTGGCAATACGGATATTCAGACCTCCTACCAACGTAACCGACTTTGTGTAACCCTAACCCTCTCCGGTGTCTATATAAACCGGAGGGTTTTAGTCCGTAGGACAACATAGACAACAACAATCATACCATAGGCTAGCTTCTAGGGTTTAGCCTCTCTGATCTCGTGGTAGATCTACTCTTGCACAACCCATATCATCAATATTAATCAAGCGGGACGTATGGTTTTACCTCCATCGAGAGGGCCCGAACCTGGGTAAAACTTCGTGTCCCTTGCCTCCTGTTACCATTCGGCCTAGACGCACAGTTCGGGACCCCCTACCCGAGATCCGCCGGTTTTGACACTAACATTGGTGCTTTCATTGAGAGTTCCTCTGTGTCATCACCGTCAGGCTCGATGGCTCCTACGATCATCGATAGCGATGCAGTCCAGGGTGAGACCTTCCTCCTCGGACAGATCTTCGTCTTCGGTGGCTTCGCACTGCGGGCCAATTCACTTGGCCATCTGGAGCAGATCGAAAGCTATGCCCCTGGCCGTCAGGTCAGATTTGGAAGTTTAAACTACACGGCTGACATCCGCGGGGACTTGATCTTCGACGGATTCAAGCCACTACCGAGCGCGCCGCACTGTCACGACGAGCATGATCTAGCTCTGCCGCCGAACAGTGCCCTGGAGGCCGCACCCGCATTGGCTCCGACCCTTAGTTCGGAGCCAACTACGCCGATCGAGGATGGGCGGTTGGACGCCACCTCGGGGGCTGCGATCCCAACAGCGATTGAGCCAAACACCAGCCCCGTACTCTGTGAGACTCGTGACTCCAAGGAGCCGGACTCCTCTCCGGACTCCGAACCCTCCGCGCCCCTGCCGATCGAATCCGATTGGGCGCTGATCATGGAGTTCACGGCCGCGGACATCTTTCAGCACTCGCCTTTCGGCGATATCCTGAAGTCACTAAAGTCTCTCTCTTTATCAGGAGAGCCCTGGCCGGACTACGGTCAGCAAGGTTGGGGTACGGACGATGAAGAAATTCAAAGCCCACCCACCACCCACTTTGTAGCCACTGTCGACGACTTAACCAACATGCTTGACTTCGACTCCGAAGACATCAACGGTATAGACGCCGATGAAGGAGATGATGAAGAACCAGCGCCTACTAGGCCCTGGAAAGCCACCTCGTCATATGACATATACATGGTGGACACCCCAAAAGAAGGAGATGGCGATGGAACAGTGGAGGACGACCCCTCCAGGAAACAGCCTAAGCGCCGGCGTCAGCGGCTCCGCTCAAAATCCCGCCAAAACAAATATGGCGATTCCAGCACGGGAAATAATAATACTCCGGAAAGTGCCGAAGAGAACCCCCTCCAGCAAGATTTAGCACAGGAGGACGGAGAAGCCAGCCCTCATGAGAGAGCGGCAGATAGGGAGGTCGAGGACGACAATTATATGCCTCCCTCCGAAGATGAGGCAAGCCTCGATGACGACGAATTTGTCGTACCGGAGGATCCCGTTGAGCAAAAGCGTTTTCAACGCAGGCTTATGACCACGGCAAGAAGCCTCAAGAAAAAACAGCTACAACTTAAAGCTGATCAAGATTTGCTAGTCGACAGATGGACTGAAGTCCTTGCGGCCGAAGAGCATAAACTCGAACGCCCCTCCAAGAGCTACCCAAAGCGCAGGTTGCTGCCCCGATTAGAGGAGGAAGCACTTGATGCGGCCGACCGGCCACCTCGTGGCCACCACAGAGAGGCCTCTCGGCCCTCCACTCAAGCCACACCCCGTACCAAGGCATGGGAATATGCGCCGGACTTACGAGATATGTTGGAGGATAAGGCAAGGCAAACAAGATCGATCTACGGATCGCGTGGGCGCCCTACGGCTCGAGACAGTAACCGTCACGCCGGCCACAAATTCGGCAGGGCCGAACACAGTAGACAAAGCTCATTGGAGCTACGTCATGATATAGCCCAGTACAGAGGCGCCGCACACCCACTATGCTTCACAGACGAAATAATGGATCATCAAATCCCCGAGGGTTTCAAACCCGTAAACATCGAATCATATGATGGCACAACGGATCCTGCGGTATGGATCGAGGATTATCTCCTTCATATCCACATGGCCCGCGGCGATGATTTCCATGCCATCAAATACCTCCCACTCAAGCTTAAAGGACCAGCTCGGCATTGGCTTAACTGCTTGCCAACAGGATCAATCAGTTGTTGGGAGGACCTGGAAGCCGCATTTCTCGATAATTTCCAGGGCACTTATGTGCGACCCCCAGACGCTGATGACCTAAGCCACGTAATTGAGCAACCAGATGAATCGGCCAGGCAATTCTGGACACGGTTCCTAACAAAGAAAAATCAAATAGTCGACTGTCCGGACGCAGAGGCCCTAGCAGCCTTCAAGCACAATATCCGTGATGAGTGGCTTGCCCGGCACCTAGGATAGGAAAAGCCGAAATCCATGGCAGCACTCACGAGACTCATGACCCGTTTTTGCGTGGGAGAAGACAGCTGGCTTGCTCGTAGCAACAATATGACCAAGAACCTTGGTAATTCGGATACCAGGGACAGTAGTGGCGGGTCGCGTCGCAACAAGCAGAAGCGCCGCATTAACGGCGACAATGCTGAGGATACGGCAGTTAATGCCGGGTTCAGAGGCTCTAAATCCGGTCAGCGGAAAAATCCATTCAAAAGGAATCCTAGGGGCCCATCCAGCTTGGACCAAATACTCGACCGCTTGTGCCAAATACATGGCACCCCCGAAAAGCCGGCCAATCACACCAACAGGGATTGTTGGGTGTTCAAGCAGGCAGGCAAGTTAAACGCCGAAAATGAAGACAAGGGGCTGCATAGCGATGACGACGAGGAGCCTCGGCCGCCGAACAACAATGGACAGAAGGGTTTTCCCCCACAAGTCCGAACGGTGAACATGATATACACAACCCACGTCCCCAAGAAGGAGCGGAAGCGCGCGTTAAGGGACATATACGCGGTAGAGCCAGTCGCCCCAAAGTTCAACACATGGTCCTCCTGCCCGATCACCTTTGATCGGAGAGACCATCCCACTAGCATCCGTCATGGAGGATTTGCCGCATTGGTTCTAGACCCAATTATTGACGGATTTCATCTCACTAGAGTCCTTATGGACGGCGGCAGCAGCCTGAACCTGCTTTACCAGGATACAGTGCGGAAAATGGGCATAGATCCCTCGAGGATTAAGCCCACCAAAATGACCTTTAAAGGCGTAATACCAGGTGTAGAGGCCAACTGTACAGGCTCAGTCACACTTGAAGTGATCTTCGGATCTCCGGATAATTTCCGAAGCGAGGAGTTGATCTTCGACATAGTCCCATTCTGCAGTGGCTATCACACACTGCTCGGACGAATCGCATTTGCCAAGTTCAATGCGGTAGCGCACTACGCATACCTTAAGCTCAAGATGCCAGGCCCTCAAGGAGTAATTACGGTCAATGGAAACACCGAACGCTCCCTCCGAACGGAGGAGCACACGGCGGCCCTTGCAGCGGAAGTACAAAGCAGCCTCTCCAGCCATTAAACATTCGGACACCGTCAAGCGCGCCCGAAGTAACCCACAACAAGACCTCCTGGCACGTTCCGAGCAGGCGTAGCAATGTGGCCCCAACCCCAGCCCTCGCAACAATGCGACATCAGTACTTCGCGTACATAACTACGCTCTAAAAATACCATGGGTACAGGGGGAGGGGCACCATCACGACACGCCCAAATCGCGGCTTAAACCGCACCAGGGGCTGCCGATTTTTTAAAAAAATTCTCTTACTTTCAGGACTCCATTCTCCGGAAGGCCCGTTCGGCAGTTCAATTGCCGCACAAACGATGCAAGAACCAGGGAGGCAGACAAGCCACGCTGCATTACGGAACTCCTAGGTGGTCTCTATCACGAGCAGTATACCTGTTTCGCATACTATTCCGCAGCTTGCCCCTGGAGCAGACATGTTAAATAGTCCAACTTTTTGTTTATCGCATTACCTGTATCGTTCTGCTTTGATCGCAGCTATTTTAATAAACAGTGCATAGCTTTTGTCTATTTTTGCATTACCTTTTTATAAATCTATGTTCCTTAACGACATGTTGCACCCCTACAATTTGGTACGGCCAAAATACGCCAGGGGCTTTAGTACCCCTCAATATGGTGTGAGAAGTCCGAACAGTTTCACAAGTGCGGCACCCCGAACTTATAGCATTATATGCATCGGCTCCGAATCATGTCTTGGGTCAATAGTTGGGTTTGTCTGGCTCCTATGTTTTGGTGCCTTACGTTCCGCTATATCGGCTAAGGTAGCACTAGGAGAACCACTGTGATTGTGCCCCAGTTGAGCTGGGCCGAGCACCTCAGTGGAGAAAGCTAAAACTGACTGTCATGATGAAGCGAGAGCTGGTCGCTGTTCGAGAGGTTTTTTCGAGTCCCTAAAGACTTATGCCGCTTAGGGCGAGGAGTCGGCTCTATCCGGCCAAGGCGTGGATAGCGCCCCGAACTCGGTCTTCCGAATACCAGGGGCTTCGCCGAAATTTAAAATTATAGAATTCTATGGCTAAGTGAGAGTGTTCACGCGCTATAGTCCGATTGCCTTGTTCGTTGGGCTGAGAGCCTCCCTCGAAGGACCCAAACATGGGAAAAAGAGCGCTCAGGTTTATCCCCGAACACCCCAGCACTAGCGGCACGGGGGCAGAAGCCGACGACTCGCCATCTCTCAGAATTGATAAACAGCCACACAGAAGGTAATATTTTAAATTCAAACAGCATTGCTCAGCGCATATGAACAAGTTTTCAGCGAACATGACAAAAACGAGCGAGTTTTACTCAAAAATTACATCCCTAGAACATTCATCCGCCACAAGGCAGGCACCCTTCAGAACATCCTTATAGTAATTCTCGGGCTTGCGATGCTCTTTCCCCGGCGGTGGCCCGTCCTTCACAAGCTTCTCAGCATCTAGCTTGCCCCAGTGCACCTTAGCATGGGCAAGGGCCCTACGGGCACCTTCAATGCAGACGGAGCGCTTGATGACTTCGAGCCTTGGACAGGCCTCCACCAGCCGCTGCACCAGCCCGAAATAGCTCCCAGGCAGAGCCTCTCCAGGCCACAGCCGAACTAAGAGGCCCTTCATGGCCTGTTCGGCCGCCTTGTGGAGCTCGACCAGTTGCTTCAGCTGGTCGCTCAGGGGCACGGGGTGTCCGGCCTCAGCATACTGAGACCAGAACACCTTCTCTGTCGAGCTTCCCTCCTCGGCCCGATAGAATGCGACGGAATCGGACACACTCCGGGGAAGATCTGCGAACGCTCCTGGAGAGCTCCAGATTCGGGTAAGTAACAAGTAACTCACGTTTATATGTTTGCTTTGCATAAAGAATGCCTTACCCGCCGCTATCTTCTTCACCTCATCCAACTCCTGGAGGGTCTTCTGAGATTCGGTCTTGGCAGACTTGGTATTTTCAATAGCCGCCGCGAGCTCGGACGCTCGCGTCTTTGAGTCAAGCTCCAAACTCTCATGTTTTTTCATGAGAACCTGGAGCTCTTGCCGCACCTTGCCAACCTCGGCCTCATACTTCTCCCGCTCGTTGCGCTCCGCGGCCGCACTCTTCTCGGCCTCGAGCAGCCTTGCTTAAGGGTCGCCACCTCAGACATGGCCCCTACAATAGCCATGTTAATCCTGTCATTTTTTCGCAATTGCACCTTTTTTATATATATTCAAACAAGGTATTTCTTACCATCCTTCTCCTCAAGCTGCTTCTTGGCACGCCCGAGCTCTTGCTCGGACTTCTCGAGGCTCTGCATCAGTGTGTCCACTTCCGCAGTCAGCGCGGCGGACGCCAGTAGAGAAGCCTGCATACGCATATTGACTTCTTTGTTAGACTCCTGCGAATTCTTTGATCCTCTATTCGGCTTTTCTTCCCGAACGCCCAACAGAGCATCAGGGGCTACTGTCTATGCGGTACTATTATTTACACATTCTTTACTTACCTCAAAGCCTGTCAAAAGGCTAGTACAAGCTTCAGTCAGTCCGCTCTTGACGGACTGAACCTTCTGGACCACCGCACTCATAATAGTGCGGTGCTCCTCGTCGATGGAGGCGCCTTTGAGCACCTCCAACAGATTGTCCGGCGCCCCCGGGTGGACGGGGGTCACCGGCACGGTGGGCTTGCTCCTCTTAGAAGGAGGTCGCCCGCCGGACTCTGGAACCTTTGAAGGTTCCGGAGCGGTGTCCGGCCTTGGGCCGGACTTGGAGCCCTGGGGGGTTTCATCCCCTTACTCCTGGAGTCCGGGAGGTCGCCTTGCGGCGCCTCCAGGGCCACCTCCTCCCTGCTCGGAACCTGTTGGGACAACACTTCAGTGTCGTCCGTAGGGCGGGGAGAGGAAGCCATCGGAAGCGAGTTCACATCCGACGAGTCCAGTGAGCCGCTCGACGATGCGTCGAGCCGGTCTTTGGGTGGGCTGCATAAACATATTCGACATAAAGGAAAGCTGTGCAATAAAGAAATATTATGAATTACTCCGGTATCCGGATACTCACGATTTTGCCAGGGCATGGCCCTGGGCTGCCACTCCTCCCCGCCGTCGTCGGCGTCAGTGGAGTAGTCCGGAGGAAGGGTTTTCCCCTTCTTGGACCCTCCGGCCTCCCCAGAGAGGGCGGCATTCCTTTTCTTCTCTCCTCCCGCTGGAGGGGGAGAGGTTTCTTCTTCTTCCTCCTCGACTTCACGGGAGGAATGCTCTTCGGAACCGTCAGATGATGAATCCGACACCTCCTGGCGCCGGGCACTCTTTCGAGTTCCTGTGGCCCTTTTCGCAGCCTTCTTCTCCGGCACCACATAGGGTGCCGGAACCAGCAGCTTCGCCAAGCGAGCGTCCACTGGGCCTTCAGGCAAAGGAGCCAGACAGTTGATCTGTCCGGACATCACCTGCCAATCCTATCAAAGGTAAGGGAGCTTAGATCCCGCATGGAGTCAAACTATGAAAAACTAATATCTTGTAAAAGGAAAAAACAGCTTACCGCATGAGCGTGATGCCGCGTACTGAATTCGTGATCCTTGGTAGCGGATGCGGGGGCCTCGGCACCCTTGAAAAGCACCCTCCAGGCATCTTCGTACGTCGTGTCGAAGAGCCTGCTCAGAGTTTGGTGCCGCGCCGGGTCGAACTCCCACAGGTTGAAAGCCCGTTGTTGACACAGGAGGATCAGGCGGATGAGCATAACCTGGACTACGTTGACAAGTTTGAGCTTCTTGTCCACCAGGGTTTGGATGCATGTTTGGAGTCCGGTCAGCTGTCTTTTTTTACCCCAAGACAGGACCGTCTCCTTCCAGGAGGTGAGCCGCGTAGGGGGTCTGGATCGAAACTCAGGGGCTGCGACCCATGCGGGGTCGCACGGCTCGGTGATATAAAACCACCATGATTGCCACCCCTTCAGGGTCTCCACAAAGGAGCCCTCGAGCCATAGGACGTTGGCCATCTTGCCCACCATGGCGCCTCCGCACTCCGCCTGGTTGCCATGCACCACCTTCGGCTTGACGTTGAAAGTCTTGAGCCATAGGCCGAAATGGGGGCGGATGCGGAGGAAAGCCTCGCACACGACGATAAACGCCGAGATGTTGAGGACGAAGTTCGGGGCCAGATCGTGGAAATCCAGGCCATAGTAGAACATGAGCCCCCGGACAAATGGGTGTAGAGGGAAGCCCAGTCCACGGAGGAAAAGGGGGAGGAATACCACCCTCTCATGGGGCCTAGGGGTGGGGATGAGCTGCCCATTTTTGGGAAGCCGGTACGCAGTGTCGTTAGACAAGTATCCGGCCTTCCTCAGCTTCTTGATGTGTCCCTCCGTGATGGAGGAGACCATCCACTTGCCTCCCGCTCCGGACATGGCTGGAGAGGGTTGAGGTGGGAGTGCGGACTTGGGCGCTGGAGCTCGAGTGCGCGAGAATGGATAGGCAAAGGAGGAAGAAGGCGTAGGTGAAAAGGTGGATCCTTATCCCCTTATATGGGTGGACGCAACTACGTGTCCCCACCAGCCTGGTAAAACTCGCTTATCTCCAAGCGCCGTAATCAATGGCGTGGTTGGGTTACCCACGCCTGTATTAATGAGAATCCCGGAATAAGGGGACACGATCTCTACTTTGACAAAGACGTGCCAAGGAAACCGCCTCGCATGACGCGCTGAGGTGGGATAATGAAGTGACTCGGATAAAGGCTTGGCCATGGTGTGTCACGCTACGGCATACGTCAATAGATTAGATTTGTGTAAATATTATTCTCTCTATGGCAATATGTGGAAACTTATTTTGCAGAGCCGGACACTATCTTTGTGTTCAAAATCTTCTATGAAGTAATTGGAGGAGGAACCCACCTTGCAATGCCGAAAACAATCTGCGCGCCGGACTCATCGTCATTGAAGCCTGGTTCAGGGGCTACTGAGGGAGTCCTGGATTAGGGGGTGTTCGGATAGCCGGACTATACCTTCAGCCGGACTCCTGGACTATGAAGATACAAGATTGAAGACTTCGTCCCATGTCCGGAAGGGACTTTCCTTGGCGTGGAAGGCAAGCTTGGCAATACGGATATTCAGACCTCCTACCAACGTAACCGACTTTGTGTAACCCTAACCCTCTCCGGTGTCTATATAAACCGGAGGGTTTTAGTCCGTAGAACAACATAGACAACAACAATCATACCATAGGCTAGCTTATAGGGTTTAGCCTCTCTGATCTCGTGGTAGATCTACTCTTGTACTACCCATATCATCAATATTAATCAAGGAGGACATAGGGTTTTACCTCCATCGAGAGGGCCCGAACCTGGGTAAAACTTCATGTCCCTTGCCTCCTATTACCATCTGGCCTAGACGCACAGTTCGGGACCCCCTACCCTAGATCCGCCGGTTTTGACACCGACAGATCCCATCTCGGATTTCATGGCTTCCAGCCATTTGTCGGAATCTGGGCCCGCCATCGCTTCTTCATAGTTCAAAGGTTCACCATTGTCTAACAACATGATTTCCAGGACAGGGTTGCCGTACCACTCTGGTGCGGAACATGTCCTTGTGGACCTACGAAGTTCAGTAGCAACTTGATCTGAACTTTCATGATCATCATCATTAACCTCTTCTCTAGTCGGTGCAGGCACCTTAGGAACATTTTCTTGAGCTGTGCCACTCTCCAGTTCAAGAGGCAACACTTCATCTAGTTCTACTTTCCTCCCACTTACTTCTTTCGAGAGAAACTCTTTCTCTAGAAAGGATCCATTCTTGGCAACAAAGATCTTGCCTTCGGATCTGAGGTAGAAGGTATACCCAATAGTTTCTTTAGGGTATCCTATGAAGACGCATTTTTCCGACTTGGGTTCGAGCTTTTCAGGTTGAAGTTTCTTGACATAAGCATCGCATCCCCAAACTTTTAGAAATGACAGCTTAGGTTTCTTCCCAAACCATAATTCATATGGTGTCGTCTCAACGGATTTCGACGGAGCCCTATTTAAAGTGAATGCAGCAGTCTCTAAAGCATAGCCCCAAAATGATAGCGGTAGATCGGTAAGAGACATCATAGATCGCACCATATCCAATAGAGTGCGATTACGACGTTCGGACACACCATTACGCTGAGGTGTTCCAGGCGGCGTGAGTTGTGAAACTATTCCACATTTCCTTAAGTGTGTGCCAAATTCGTGACTCAACTATTCTCCCCCACGATCTGATGGCAAGAACTTGATTTTTCTGTCACGTTGATTTTCAACCTCACTCTGAAATTCCTTGAACTTTTCAAAGGTCTCAGACTTGTGTTTCATTAAGTAGACATACCCATATCTACTCAAGTCATCAGTGAGGGTGAGAACATAACGATAGCCACCGCGAGCCTCAACACTCATTGGACCGCACACATCAGTATGTATGATTTCCAATAAGTTGGTTACTCGCTCCATTGTTCCTGAGAACGGAGTCTTGGTCATTTTACCCATGAGGCATGGTTCGCACGTGTCAAATGATTCGTAATCAAGAGACTCCAAAAGTCCATCTGCATGGAGCTTCTTCATGCGTTTGACACCTATGTGACCAAGGCGGCAGTGCCACAAGTATGTGGGACTATCATTATCAACCTTACATCTTTTGGTATTCACACTATGAATATGTGTAACATTACGCTCGAGATTCATTAAGAATAAACCATTCACCAGCGGGGCATGACCATAAAACATATCTCTCATATAAATAGAACCACCATTATTCTCGGACTTAAATGAGTAGCCATCTCGAATTAAACGAGATCCTGATACAATGTTCATGCTCAAACCTGGCACTAAATAACAATTATTGAGGTTTAAAACTAATCCCGTAGGTAAATGTAGAGGTAGCGTGCCGACGGCGATCACATCGACCTTGGAACCATTCCCGACGCGCATCGTCACCTCGTCCTTCGCCAGTCTCCGCTTATTCCGCAGCTCCTGCTTTGAGTTACAAATGTGAGCAACCGCACCGGTATCAAATACCCAGGAGCTACTACGAGTACTGGTAAGGTACACATCAATTACATGTATATCACATATACCTTTAGTGTTGCCGTCCTTCTTGTCCGCTAAGTATTTGGGGCAGTTCCGCTTCCAGTGACCACTTCCCTTGCAATAAAAACACTCAGTCTCAGGCTTGGGTCCATTCTTTGACTTCTTCCCGGTAGCTTGCTTAGCGGGCGCGGCAACCCCCTTGCCGTCCTTCTTGAAGTTCTTCTTACCCTTGCCTTTCTTAAACTTAGTGGTTTTATTAACCATCAACACTTGATGTTCCTTTTTGATCTCCACCTCCGCTGATTTCAGCATTGAATATACCTCAGGAATGGTCTTTTCCATCCCCTGCATATTGAAGTTCATCACAAAGCTCTTGTAGCTCGGTGGAAGCGACTGAAGGATTCTGTCAATGACCACGTCATCCGGGAGATTAACTCCCAGCTGAGTCAAGCGGTTATGCAACCCAGACATTTTGAGTATGTGCTCACTGACAGAACTATTTTCCTCCATCTTACAACTGAAGAACTTGTCAGATACTTCATATCTCTCGACCCGGGCATGAGCTTGGAAAACCATTTTTAGCTCTTTGAACATCTCATATGCTCCGTGTTGCTCAAAATGCTTTTGGAGCCCTGTTCTAAGCTGTAAAGCATGCTGCACTGAACGAGGGAGTAATCATCAGCACGTGACTGCCAAGCATTCATAACGTCTTGGTTCTCTGGGATGGGTGCGTCACCTAGCGGTGCTTCTAGGACATAATCTTTCTTGGCAGCTATGAGGATGATCCTCAGGTTCCGGACCCAGTCCGTATAGTTGCTGCCATCATCTTTCAGCTTGGTTTTCTCTAGGAACGCGTTGAAGTTGAGGGCAACATTAGCGTGGGCCATTTGATCTACAAGACATAATGTAAAGATTTTAGACTAAGTTCATGATAATTAAGTTCATCTAATCAAATTATTCAATGAACTCCCACTCAGATAGACATCCCTCTAGTCATCTAAGTGAAATATGATCCGAGTCAACTAGTGTAACGCCCCGAGACCGAGGTGCCAGGTGTCTTCCAGTTATTCGCTGTCGTTGCCATGTCATTTGCTTGCGTGTTGCATCTTATCATGTCATCATGTGCATTGCATCATCATGTTTTAAAAATTGCGTGCGTCCCGGCCTCCTTGTTCTCTCCGTTGTCCGTTCTGAGCCCAGACACACTTGCACGCGCCCGCGGCATGTCCGAAATAGTATTTTATAAGTGGCCGGTAAATGTTCTCGGAATGGGATGAGAGTTGACGTGTGGTCTTATTTTAGTGTAGCTAGACCGCCTGTCAAGTTTCATCGCATTCGGAGTTCGTTTGATAGCCCAACCGTTAAACTATAGCGGCAATATAGCCGGTCAAACGTCGGATCGGTCAAACGTCGGACGTTTTCGGTCTCCGGAAACAGTTGCCGGGCTGCACTCCTCTCCTCTCATCTCAGCCCAACCTCTTTCACAACCCACTTGCAGCCCACCTAGGTCCAGCCTACCTCTCCTCACGTCCGGAACCGCGCCGATCGTGATTGGACGGTCAAGAAACCCCCCTCCTAACCCTCACTCCGAACGCCCTTTTCCTATTTAAACAACTCCCCTTCCATTTTGGGCAGCTACCTACCCCTCCCCCTAAAATTCCGTGCCCCAATCATCTCCCACCGCCTCCCACCTTCTCCCTCTTCCGGCGTCTCCACCCAACCTGCCACTTGGCAGCGCCCCATTGGCTGCACCACCCACCGCACCGTGCCAATCGCAGCGAGGCGCCACGTCGCCCCCCTGCCCCGCTCCTATCGCCCCGCGCCGCCAGGCCCGCGTCAGGCCCGCCCGGGCCCCGATCTGGGCTCTGAGGCCCGCACCGCGCCGCCCCTGCTCCCCGAGCTCCAGATCGGGAGAGGAGATCCCGATCCGAGCCTCCGCCGCTCCCCGCGCCGCACCCGTCGTCCGCGCTCGCCGGCGACGAGCGCCGCCCATCGCCGGAGACCTCCAGAAACCAGCCTCGCCGCCCCGCCTCTCTACTTCCTTCTCCTCCCTCCTTCGGCCTCTCCCTCTAAATTCTCCCTCTCTCTCGCTCAGGTGCCCGCTGCCGCCGCCCAGGGAGCTCGTCGTTGGCCCCGTCTTCGCCAGATTCGGCCGGGATCCACCGGATCCGGCCCTGCGACCCGTTCCCCTCTCCAGCTTCGCCGAACCCCGCCGTCGCTGGAGTTTTGTCACGCCGCCGCCGTCTTCTTGCCCGTGAGGCACGGGAGAAGGACGCATGCCAATGCTCGCGTTGACTCCCGCGTGGGTCGGATTCCTCTCCGCCGGCCGAGCCGCTCCCCTGTGCCGCGCAAGGCCCAGCGCCGCTGGCCTCCTCTGCCAAGCCGGGCCGAGGCCCATGGTGAGGCCACCCCAGCGCCCGTCCTTTTTTTCCTTTGTTGGGTTTCCTGTCCAGATTCGGCCCAGTTCCTGTTTTTTTCAGATCTGTGTTTAGCCATTTATCCTGAGACTGCAGTTTTACAGAAAAGACCCTCATGTTCATGCATATAATAACTCACAATTCGTGCATCTGTTTAAAATGATTTATATATGAAACTTGCTTAGAATTTTGTCTAGTTTAATAATATGTCACTTTCATACATGTTTTAAAATGTCTAAAATGATGTTTGGTTAAATTTGCTCCTATGCCATGCTAAAATGATTTAATTCATAACTAAATAACCGTAGCTCCGTTTTTAACAAACTTTATATGAAAATGGGGTAGAATTTTGCCTAGTTTATCATGGTGACATTGTTTTCCATGCTTAACAACTCTAAAATATGGTTTAGAGCAGAACAGGACCTAACCTAATATATGCACATGAGGAGTTTCCGGACATGTTGTTTTGTTGTTCCGGCCTCATTTAAACTTGACTAGATGGGTAGTTTTCATTGCTTCACCCTCTTGCCATGTTTAACAACATTTAATATTGCTGGGTACATAAACGAGATCGAACTAAATAATTGATGTGGTGTTCCGTTAATATGCAACTCGTTGCATATTGAGCTCCACTTAATTTGTAGGGTTGTTTGTGCACTTTGCCATGCCATGCATATTTAAACCGGACATGCATCATACTTGTTTGCGCATTGTGCCATGTTGTTGTAGTGGTTGTTCACTATGTTGTGTGCTTCTTTCCGGTGTTGCTTCTTCGGGTTGGTTCCGATAACGCCGCGTTTGTGAGGAACCGTTCGTCTATGTTCGTTTATCTTCTTCATAGACTCGTTCTTCTTCCTTGCGGGATTTCAGGCAAGATGATCATACCCTCGAAATCACTACTATCTTTGCTTTGCTAGATGCTCGCTCTTTTGCTATGCCTATGCTGCTATGCCTATGCCGCCATACCTACCACTTGCTTATCGTGCCTCCTATATTGTTGAACCAAGCCTCTAACCCACCTTGTCCTAGCAAACCATTGTTTGGCTATGTTACCGCTTTGCTCAGCCCCTCTTATAGCGTTGTTAGTTGCAGGTGAAGATTGAAGTTTGTTCCTTGTTGGAACATGTTTACTTGTTGGGATATCACAATATATCTTATTTAATAAATGCATCTATATACTTGGTAAAGGGTGGAAGGCTCGGCCTTATGCCTGGTGTTTTGTTCCACTCTTGCCGTCCTAGTTTCCGTCATATCGGTGTTATGTTCCCGAATTTTGCGTTCCTTACGCGGTTGGGGAATAATGGGAACCCCTTGACAGTTCGCCTTAAGTAAAGCTCTTCCAGCAATGCCCAACATTGGTTTTACCATTCGCCACCTAGCCTCTTTTTCCCTTGGGTTTCGCGGACTCAAGGGTCATCATTATTTTAACCCCCCCCCCCAGTCCAGTGCTCCTCTGAGTGTTGGTCCAAACTGTCAGCCGCCGGTGGCCACCAGGGGCAACTCTGGGCTGGCCTACCGGAAGTTTAGACAATCCGGTGTGCCCTGAGAAAGAGATATGTGCAGCTCCTATCAGGATTTGTCGGCACATTCGGGCGGTGTTGCTGGTTTAGTTTTACCCTGTCGAAATGTCTTGTAGAACTGGGATGCCGAGTCTGATCAGAATGTCTCGGGAGGAGGTCTATTCCTTCGTTGACCGTGAGAGCTTGTGATGGGCTAAGTTGGGACACCCCTGCAGGGATTTGAACTTTCGAAAGCCGTGCCTACGGTTATGGGTAGATGGGAATTTGTTAATGTCCGGTTGTAGATAACTTGAACCTTAACTTAAGTAAAATGAATCAACAGCGTGTGTTACCGTGATGGTCTCTTTCCGGCAGTGTCCGGGAAGTGAACACGGTGTTGGAGTTATGCTTGACGTAGGTTGTTCTAGGATCACTTCTTGATCATACTTTTATCGACCGTGCTTTGCCTTCTCTTCTCGCTCTCATTTGCGTATGTTTAGCCACCATACATGCTAGTCGCTTGCTGTTGCTCCACCTCATACCTTTACCTTACCCATAAGCTTAAATAGTCTTGATCGCGAGAGTGTGAGATTGTTGATTCCCCGTGCCTCACAGATACTTCCAAAACTAGTTTGCAGGTGCCTTTGAGTCCGTGCAGATGATGCAACCAAGCTCAGGAGGAGCTCGATGAAGATCTTGTCCTTTATGTTGTTTCGTTCTAGTTGATCAGTAGTGGAGCCCAGTTGGGGTCGATCGGGGACCTTTGTCGCATTTGGGGTTCTGCTTTTATTTTGGTTCCGTAGTCGGACCTTGTTTGTATCTAGATGATGTAATGCTTTATTCATGTAATTGTGTGAAGTGGCGATTGTAAGCCAACTATGTACCTCTTTTCCCTTATTGTATTACATGGGTTGTGTGAAGATTACCTCACTTGCGACATTGCTTTCAATGCGGTTATGCCTCTAAGTCGTGCTTCGACACGTGGGAGATATAGCCGCATCGAGGGCGTTACAAGTTGGTATCAAAGCCTTCCCCGATCTTAGGAGCCCCACTACTTGATCGTTTTTAGCAGCCGTTGTTGAGTCTAGAAAAAAATGTTTTGAGTCATTTAGGAATTATATATCGGAGAGTTTAGGAATTCTTTTTATTTCCCAGTCTCATCATCGCTCTGGTAAGGCATCCTGACGTAGAGTTTTGACTCTTCTCTTCTCAAATTTCACTAAAAAAAATTTTAGGATCACGCGGGTATCTTGGAATCGTTCCGATGGTTTTGTGACGAGAACATTGTCTTGGTGCCTCCTGTCAGGGGTTTTGTGGAAGTGTCCCGGGTAGTTGAGCTCTGAGGTGTTGTCGTCATAATTTTATTGTTGCAGTTCTGGAATACCTGATTTTAGTACGCCGACATCGAAAATCTCTTTTATGCAGTTTGTTGGTGAGATAACCTCGACGCCACCCAGTACTGGGGCGAGAGTTCGGGAGTATCGCCATAACTTGTATAACGGACGCTTTTCGAAGGTTGAGGTAGATGATTTCCGAAGGTTTCTTGGTTATGTGTTGAAGGATGGATACAGCTGGATGTAGGATTTGCTAGTTTTGGGTGAGATATTATGCTTCCCCTGTATCCCCAACACCTGATTGCATAACCGAAAAATTTCGGGAGTTCCATAAGTGGGAATTCAAGTAGCTCTTAGGATATCTTTCCGATGGATGTATGATATGAAATTGGGGTTCGACGTCTAGTGGTCCGCCTATCCACGGTCGGTGTTACAGTGGTCTTGTTGTGTCTTAAAGAGTCCTTGGCTATGCCGACTCGGGGACGCTTCGTATGTCATGTGCACTGCCTTGTACATGATGGTGCTGTACGATCGAGCCCGTGTAGGCCCCACCACGAAAACTTCGGACGAAATCTCTATCATATGTTTGTTCCGGCTTATTTTGCAAGCCACTCCTTTGTTTTTGTTTTGGTTTGTGGTATTCGAGTTGCTTCGGAGTCAAATGTGGATTCCATACCTTTCCTATTCTCATATTTCTTTGAGAATACAAATCCTTCTCGTTTATTGAGATTGTCATGTCAATCCTTTTTCACTGGTGTGTTTCTCTTCAAGTGGATCCGAACATTTCAACATCTGCAAGATCCAATCTCAGCTTCCTCAAAGGTGTCGTTTTCTTCCTTCCCAAGTTGTCTTTGTTTTCCAACCCACCCACCCTTTTTCCTTCAAGGACTCAGATTTCTCAATCAAGTATCATTTGATTGATGTGACGTCTCTCCATTCTTTTCCTTCAATGTTCTTATCCGGTGATTCTCATGAAGATTCTAACGGAGCATCAAGTTCATCATTATTCATTCTCTTTCTCCTCCGGTGGAACTAATTCAAGCTTTGTTGATAATATCCTTCCCTTGTTTCAAATGCCTTCTCATACCGGTGCTCCTCATGTTCATTCTTTTCTCGCTATTCAATTGTTCCGGAGTGCTCATAATATCTAGAAGAATCGTGTTCCCACTCTGCTTTCATTCAAGCTCTTTCGAGGATGTTATCTCTTTTGAGCCATGTAATTCAATCGGTGCATTCTCTCTTTTAAATCCCTCAACGGTATTTCTTTTGAGTGGGCCCTAACCCACAGGTCTTTTCCCAGGATCTTACCTGACTCTTCTTATTCTCCGGAGCCCATCATCTCAGAATTTATTCATTCTCATCTTTTAGTATCATTCTCTAAATTTTGCCGGTGCTTCGTTCAAGTGATCTTTAATCGGCTCGTGATCTCTTCGTTCTCATGTATCTAAATCCTCTCAAGTATCCTCGTTCATTTCATAATTCTTCCCGGTGTTCCTCTATCTTTCCTTTGGTCATTTTAATTCTAACGGTGGTTCATTCAAGATTTCTCTTCCTTGTTTATCATATCAATTCATTCGTTGTTCCAAATCCCACCGGCGGTTCCATCAAGTACTTATCAAGTTATCGATATCTCTCTTAATCTTTGCTACGAGAATAAGTAGTATGCCAAATCTGTTTGCTCGTCATCAATTTAATTGGTGAAGGATGCGCACAACGTAATTCTTATTCTTTGTTTCATCCAAGTGATTTAATTCCCTATTCCGGAGGTTCATCAAAATTCTTGATCTCAATTGTTCATCTTATCTTTGTCCCGGAGTTCCTACCTCTCGCAATTATATCACCACGGAGATTCATCTAAATCATTACAAGGATTCACCATGTGTTTTCAACTTCTCTTGCTTTTATCATCATTTTGTTTACCGGAGTTCCTCATGGATGTTCTACATGATGGTTCATCGAGGTTTTATTTCCTTCTCGAAGCATTCATCAACATTCTTTTCTAAGGAGCTCAATCATTCTTCATTTTGTAATCCGGAGTGCAATTCTTTCTTCCATATCATTGGAGGTGGTATTATGTCATTCTTGATAATTCGAGTTCATGTTTCATGATTCACAGGTTGTTAACAATGAGGTATTTTAATCCATCAATCCCTTCGTTGGAATTATCTTGGGCTATATTTCACCTAAAACCGTCCCTAAGGATTGTTGCTAATTATGGTGCTTATAAATGGTCCAATTTCTTCATCTATCCTCCCGGTGAATTAAGTTTCTCATCTCCTTGTTGTTATCGATCCAATCTTTTGTTTCCATTAGTGGCAGAATTTCACCTCAGTTTTGAGATGTTTTCCTTAAGCCCACATCAAGCTTACTCTTTTCGTTGTTGGTTTTCCAACAACTCTGTTCTAGCATTTGTTGTAAGCGTGCTCTCTCAAGATCGTGTTTCCCTTAGTACATTCCATTCCATTCTTACTTTTGTTCCGGAGGCTTTGTGATGTTGCTCTCTTCAACCCTTCTTCTTGTTCTTGTCAGGACCTTGTTCTTTTCGTGCTTATCCACTTAACCGGAGTGTGTGCCGCTGCTCAAGTTATTTCAGTTCATCAAGCCTCGCATATCTTTCCAACCGGAGTGCTATTCGAATTTGTTCTTCCTTGTTTCTCTTCCCTACCGGAGTGCTTTCAACTTTGTTCTACTTCGTTGCATTCTTACTTTCAAGTTGTTCAACTTCTGAAGGTTCTTTGGTTTCACTCATTTGTCAAAGAAGCAACTTAGTTTTACCTCTTCTCTGTCTCTTCCATTTTCTCTCCGGTGCCATTCTAGATCTCGGGATGAGATCCTCTCGTAGTGGTGGAGTGTTGTAACGCCCCGAGACCGATGTGCCAGGTGTCTTCCAATTATTCGCTGTCGTTGCCATGTCATTTTCTTGCGTGTTGCATCTTATCATGTCATCATGTGCATTGCATCATCATGTTTTAAAACTTGCATGCGTCCCGGCCTCCTCGTTCTCTCTGTTGTTCGTTCTGAGCCCAGACACACTTGCACGCGCCCGCGGCATGTCCGAAATAGTATTTTATAAGTGGCCAGTAAATGTTCTCGGAATGGGATGAGAGTTGACTTCTGGTCTTATTTTAGTGTAGCTAGACCGCCTGTCAAGTTTCATCGCATTCAGAGTTTGTTTGATAGCCCAACCGTTAAACTATAGCGGCAATATAGCGGTCAAACGTCGGACGTTTTCGGTCTCCGGAAACAGTTGCCGGGCTGCACTCCTCTCCTCTCATCTCAGCCCAACCTCTTTTCACAACCCACTTGCAGCCCACCTAGGTCCAGCCTACCTCTCCTCACGTCCGGAACCGCCCGATCGCGATCAGACGGTCAAGAAACCCCCCCTCCTAACCCTAATCCTAGCCCATTTTCCTATTTAAACCAACTCACCTTCCATGTTGGGCAGCTACCTACCCCTCCCCCTAAAATTCCATGCCCCCAATCATCTCCCAACCCCCTCCCACCTTCTTCCCCTCGTTTTCCGGCGATCTCCACCTCCACCTCGCCACTTGACAGCGCCCCATTGGCTGTGCCGCCACCCCGCACCGCTCGTGGCCAATCGAGCGAGGCCACGTCGCCCCCCTGCCCCGCTCCTATCGCCCCGCGCCGCCAGGCCCGCGTCAGGCCCGCCCGGGCCCCGATCTTGGCTCTGAGGCCCGCACCGCGCCACCCTGCTACCCGAGCTCCAGATCAGGAGAGGGAGATCCCGATCCGAGCTCCTCCGCCGCCAACAGCGCCCCGCTGCCCCGTCGTCCGCGCTCGCCGGCGACGAGCGCCGCCCATCGCCGGAGACCTCCAGAAAGCTAGCCTCGCCGCCCCGCCTCTCTACTTCCTTCTCCTCCCTCCTTCGGCCTCTCCCTCTAAATTCTCCCTCTCTCTCGCAGGTGCCCGCTGCCGCCGCCCAGGGAGCTCGTCGTTGGCCCCGTCTTCGCCAGATCCGGCCGGGATCCACCGGATCCGGGGCCCCGCGACCCGTTCCCGGCCTCTCCAGCTTCGCCAAACCCTGCCGTCGCCGGAGTTTTGTCACGCCGCCGACGCCTTCTCCGCAGAGCCAGGGACGAGCGCGCCCGCTCGCGTTGACTCTCGCGTGGGTCGGATTCCTCTCCGCCGGCCTAGCCGCTCCCCTGTGCCGCGCAAGGCCCAGCGCCGCTGGCCTCCTCTGCCAAGTCGGGCCGAGGCCCATGGTGAGGCCACCCCAGCGCCCGTCCTTTTTTTCCTTTGTTGGGCTTCCTGTCCAGATTCGACCCAGTTCTTGTTTTTTTCAGATCTGCGTTTAGCCATTTATCCTGAGACTGCAGTTTTACAGAAAAGACCCGCATGTTCATGCATATAATAACTCACAATTCGTGCATCGGTTTAAAATGGTTTATATATGAAACTTGCTTAGAATTTTGTCTAGTTTAATAATATTTCACTTTCGTCCATGTTTAAAATGTCTAAAATGATGTTTGGTTAAATTTGCTCCTATGCCATGCTACAATGACTTAATTCATAACTAAATAACCGTAGCTTCGTTTTTAACAAACTTTATATGTAAATGGGGTAGAATTTTGCCTAGTTTATCATGGTGACATTGTTTTGCATGCCTAACAACTCTAAAATATGGTTTAGAGCAGAACACGACCTAACCTAATATATGCACATGAGGAGTTTCTGGACTTGTTGTTTTGTTGTTCCGGCCTCATTTAAACTTGACTAGATGGGTAGTTTTCATTTGCTTCACCCTCTTGCCATGTTTAACAACATTTAATATTGTTGGGTACATAAACGAGGTCGAACTAAATAATTGATGTGGTGTTCCGTTAATATGCAACTCGTTGCATATTGAGCTCCACTTAATTTGTAGGGTTGTTTGTGCACTTTGCCATGCCATGCATATTTAAACCGGACATGCATCATACTTGTTTGCGCATCATGCCATGTTGTTGTAGTGGTTGTTCACTATGTTGTGTGCTTCTTTCCGGTGTTGCTTCTTCGGGTTGGTTCCGATAACGTCGCGTTTGTGAGGAACCGTTCGTCTACGTTCGTTTATCTTCTTCATAGACTCGTTCTTCTTCCTTGCGGGATTTCAGGCAAGATGATCATACCCTCGAAATCACTACTATCTTTGCTTTGCTAGATGCTCGCTCTTTTGCTATGCCTATGCTGCCATACCTACCACTTGCTTATCATGCCTCCTATATTGTTGAACCAAGCGTCTAACCCACCTTGTCCTAGCAAACCGTTGTTTGGCTATGTTACCGCTTTGCTCAGCCCCTCTTATAGCGTTGTTAGTTGCAGGTGAAGATTGAAGTTTGTTCCTTGTTGGAACATGGAGATGTTGTTCCTTGTTGGAACATGTTTACTTGTTGGGATATCACAATATATCTTATTTAATTAATGCATCTATATACTTGGTAAAGGGTGGAAGGCTCGGCCTTATGCCTGGTGTTTTGTTCCACTCTTGCCGCCCTAGTTTCCGTCATATCGGTGTTATGTTCCCGGATTTTGCGTTCCTTACGCGGTTGGGTAATAATGGGAACCCCTTGACAGTTCGCCTTAAGTAAAGCTCTTCCAGCAATGCCCAACATTGATTTTACCATTCGCCACCTAGCCTCTTTTTCCCTTTGGTTTCGCGGACTCAAGGGTCATCATTATTTTAACCCCCCCACCCTGGGGCCAGTGCTCCTCTGAGTGTTGGTCCAAACTGTCAGCCGCCGGTGGCCACCAGGGGCAACTCTGGGCTGGCCTACCGGAAGTTTAGACAATCCGGTGTGCCCTGAGAAAGAGATATGTGCTGCTCCTATCGGGATTTGTCGGCACATTCGGGTGGTGTTGCTGGTTTAGTTTTACCCTGTCAAAATGTCTTGTAGAACCGGGATGCCGAGTCTGATCGGAATGTCTCGGGAGAAGGTCTATTCCTTCGTTGACTGTGAGAGCTTGTGATGGGCTAAGTTGGGACACCCCTGCAGGGATTTGAACTTTTGAAAGCCGTGCCCGCGGTTATGGGTAGAAGGGAATTTGTTAATGTCCGGATGTAGATAACTTGAACCTTAACTTAAGTAAAATGAATCAACAGCATGTGTTACCATGATGGTCTCTTTCCGGCGGTGTCCGGGAAGTGAACACGGTGTTGGAGTTATGCTTGACATAGGTTATTCTAGGATCACTTCTTGATCATACTTTTATCGACCGTGCTTTGCCTTCTCTTCTCACTCTCATTTGCGTATGTTTAGCCACCATACATGCTAGTCGCTTGCTGCTGCTCCACCTCATACCTTTACCTTACCCATAAGCTTAAATAGTCTTGATCGCGAGAGTGTGAGATTGCTGAGTCCCCGTGGCTCACAGATACTTCCAAAACCAGTTTGCAGGTGCCGTTGAGTCCGTGCAGATGACGCAACCAAGCTCAGGAGGAGCTCGATGAAGATCTTGTCCTTTGTGTTGTTTCGTTCTAGTTGATCAGTAGTGGAGCCCAGTTGGGGTCGATCGGGGACCTTTGTCGCATTTGGGGTTCTGCTTTTATTTTGGTTCCGTAGTCGGACCTTGTTTGTATCTGGATGATGTAATTATTTATTCATGTAATTGTGTGAAGTGGCGATTGTAAGCCAACTATGTACCTCTTTTCCCTTATTGTATTACATGGGTTGTGTGAAGATTACCTCACTTGCGACATTGCCTTCAATGCGATTATGCCTCTAAGTCGTGCTTCGACACGTGGGAGATATAGCCGCATCGAGGGCGTTACAACTAGGCCGTGTCCGATCATCACGTGAGACGGACTAGTCAACATCGGTGAACATCTTCATGTTGATCGTATCTTCTATACGACTCATGCTCGACCTTTCGGTCTTCCGTGTTTCGAGGCCATGTCTGTACATGCTAGGCTCGTCAAGTCAACCTAAGTGTATTGCATGTGTAAATCTGGCTTACACTCGTTGTATTCGAATGTTAGAATCTATCACACCCGATCATCACGTGGTGCTTCGAAACAACGAACCTTTGCAACGGTGCACAGTTAGGGGGAACACTTTCTTGAAATTATTATGAGGGATCATCTTATTTAAGCTACCGTCGTTCTAAGCAAATAAGATGTAAAACATGATAAACATCACATGCAATCAAATAGTGACATGATATGGCCAATATCATTTGCTCCTTTTGATCTCCATCTTCGGGGCTCCATGATCATCGCTGTCACCGGCATGACACCATGATCTCCATCATCATGATCTCCATCATCGTGTCTTCTTGAAGTTGTCTCGTCATCTATTACTTCTACTACTATGGCTAACGCTTTAGCAATAAAGTAAGGTAATTACATGACGTTTATGTTGACACGCAGGTCATAAATAAATTAAGACAACTCCTATGGCTCCTGTCGGTTGTCATACTCATCGACATGCAAGTCGTGATTCCTATTACAAGAACATGATCAATCTCATACATCACATATATCATTCATCACATCCTTTTGGCCATATCACATCACATGGCACATGCTGCAAAAACAAGTTAGACGTCCTCTAATTGTTGTTGCAAGTTTTTACGTGGCTGCTATAGGTTTCTAGCAAGAACGTTTCTTACCTACGCCAAAACCACAACGTGATATGCCAATTTCTATTTACCCTTCATAAGGACCCTTTTCATCGAATCCGATCCGACAAAAGTGGGAGAGACAGACACCCGCTAGCCACCTTATGCAACTAGTGCATGTCGGTCGGTGGAACCAGTCTCACGTAAGCGTACGTGTAAGGTCGGTCCGGGCCGCTTCATCCCACGATGCCGCCGAATCAAGATAATACTAGTAACGGCAAGTAAATTGACAATATCAACGCCCACAACTGCTTTGTGTTCTACTCGTGCATAGAAACTACGCATAGACCTAGCTCTGATACCACTGTTGGGGAACGTAGCAGAATTTAAAATTTTCTATGCATCACCAAGATCAATCTATGGAGTCATCTAGCAAAGAGGGAGAGGAGAGTGCATCTACATACCCTTGTAGATCGCGAGCGGAAGCGTTCAAGAGAACGGGGTTGATGGAGTCGTACTCGTCGTGATCCAAATCACCGATGACCTAGCGCCGAACGGACGGCACCTCCGCGTTCAACACACGTACGGTTGGGAAGACGTCTCCTCCAACTTGATCCAGCAAGGGGGAAGGAGAGGTTGATGGATATCTAGCACGACGGCGTGGTGGTGGAAGCAACGGCAATCTCGGCAGGGTTTCGCCAAGCTTAGCGAGAGGGAGAGGTGTCACGGGAGGGAGAGGGAGGCACCAGGGGCTAGGGTGCGGCTGCCCTCCCTCCCCCCACTATATATAGGACCCCTAGGGGGCGCCGGCCCTAGGAGATGCAATCTCCAAGGGGGGGCGGCGGACAAGGGGGCTGGCTTGCCCCCCAAGCCAAGTGGGGCACCCCACCCCTAGGGTTTCCAACCCTAGGCGCAGGGGGAGGCCCAAGGGGGGCGCACCAGCCCACTAGGGGTTGGTTCCCCTCCCACTTCAGCCCATGGTCCCCTCCGGGATAGGTGGCCCACCCAGTGGACCCTCGCGACCCTTCCGGTGGTCCCGGTACAATACCGATTACCCCCGAAACTTTCTCGATGGCCGAAACTTGACTTCCTATATATGAATCTTCACTTCCGGACCATTCCGGAACTCGTCATGACGTCCGGGATCTCATCCGGGACTCCGAACAACTTTCGGGTTACCGTATACTAATATCTCAACAACCCTAGCGTCACCGAACCTTAAGTGTGTAGACCCTACGGGTTCGGGAGACACGCAGACATGACCGAGACGACTCTTCGGTCAATAACCAACAGCGGGATCTGGATACCCATGTTGGCTCCCACATGCTCCTCGATAATCTCATCGGATGAACCACGATGTCGAGGATTCGATCAATCCCGTATACAATTCCCTTTGTCAATCGGTACGTTACTTGCCCGAGACTCGATCGTCGGTATCCCAATACCTCGTTTAATCTCGTTACCGGCAAGTCACTTTACTCGTACCGTAATGCATGATCCCGTGATCAACCACTTGGTCACATTGAGCTCATTATTATGATGCATTACCGAGTGGGCCCAGAGATACCTCTCCGTCATACGGAGTGACAAATCACAGTCTCGATTCGTGCCAACCCAACAGACACTTTCAGAGATACCCGTAGTGCACCTTTATAATCACCCAGTTACGTTGCGACGTTTGGCACACCCAAAGTACTCCTGCGGTATCCGGGAGTTGCACAATCTCATGGTCCAAGGAAATGATACTTGACATTCGGAAAAGCTATAGCAAACGAACTACACGATCTTTGAGCTATGCTTAGGATTGGGTCTTGTCCATCACATCATTCTCCTAATGATGTGATCCCGTTATCAATGACATCTAACGTCCATAGTCAGGAAACCATGACTATCTTTTGATCAACGAGCTAGTCAACTAGAGGCTCACTAGGGACGTGTTGTGGTCTATGTATTCACACATGTATTATGATTTCCGGATAACACAATTATAGCATGAACAATAGGCAATTATCATGAACAAGGAAATATAATAATAACCATTTTATTATTTCCTCTAGGGCATATTTCCAACAATCCCTACTCCTTGCATTAACATAAGTTAGTGGGCATCTCAATAGCCCATTGATTAGCCTCGTTGATGTGAGACTTTCTCCTTTTTGTCTTCTCCACATAACCCCCCTCATTATATTCTATTCCACCCAAAGTGCTATATCCATGGCTCGCGCTCATGTATTGCGTGAAAGTTTATGAGTTTGAGATTACTAAAGTATGAAACAATAGCTTGGCTTGTCATCGGGGTTGTGCATGGTTAGAGCATTCTTGTGTGACGAAAATTAAACATGACTAAACTATATGATTTTGTAGGGATGAACTTTCTTTGGCCATGTTATTTTGAGAAGACATAATTGCTTAGTTAGTATGCTTGGAGTATTATGATTTTCATGTCAATATGAACTTTTGTCTTGAATCTTATGGATCTAAATATTCATATCACAATTAAGAAGAATTACATTGAAATTATGCCAAGTAGCACTCCGCATCAAAAATTCTGTTTTTATCATTTACCTACTCGAGGACGAGCAGGAATTAAGCTTGGGGATGCTGATACGTCTCCAACGTATCTATTATTTTTGATTGCTCCATGCTATATTATCTACCGTTTTGAATGTTTATGGGCTTTATTATACACTTTTATATCATTTTTGGGACTAACCCATTAACCCAGAGCCCAGTGCCAGTTTCTGTTTTCACCCTATTTTAGGGTTTCGAAGAAAAGGAAAATCAAACGGAGTCCAATTGACCTGAAACTTCACGGAACTCATTTTTGGATGGAAAGAAGCCCAGAAGACTTGGAGTGCACGTCGGGGGACCTGCGAGGAGGCCACGAGGCAGGGGGCGCGCCCACCCCCCTGGGCGCGCCCTCCGCCCTCGTGAGCCCCTCGTGGCCCCCCTGACATACTTCCTCCGCCTATATATCTCCATATACCCTAAAAACATCAGAGAGCACAATAGATCGGGAGTTCTGCTGCCAGAAGCCTCCGTAGCCACCGAAAACCAATCTAGACCCGTTTTGGCACCCTGCCAGAGGGGGAATCCTTCTCCGGTGGCCATCTTCATCATCCCGGTGCTCTCCATGACGAGGAGGGAGTAGTTCTCCCTCGGGGCTAAGGGTATGTACCAGTAGCTATGTGTTTGATCTCTCTCTCTCTCTCGTGTTCTTGATTTGGCACGATCTTGATGTATCGCGAGCTTTGCTATTATAGTTGGATCCTATGATGTTTTATCCCCCCCCTCTACTCTCTTGTAATGAATTGAGTTTCCCCTTTGAAGTTATCTTATCGGATTGAGTCTTTAAAGATTTGAGAACACTTGATGTATGTCTTGCCGTGCGTATCTGTGGTGACAATGGGATATCATGTGATTCACTTGATGTATGTTTTGGTGATCAACTTGCGGGTTCCGCCCATGAACCTATGCATAGGGGTTGGCACACGTTTTCATCGTGATTCTCTGGTAGAACTTTGGGGCACTCTTTGAGGTTCTATGTGTTGGTTGAATAGATGAATCTGAGATTGTGTGATGCATATCGTATAATCATACCCACGGATACTTGAGGTGACATTGGAGTATCTAGGTGACATTAGGGTTTTGGTTGATTTGTGTCTTAAGGTATTATTCTAGTACAAACTCTAGGGCTGTTGGTGACACTTATAGGAATAGCCCAACGGATAGATTGGAAAGAATAACTTTGAGGTGGTTTCGTACCCTACCATAATCTCTTTGTTCGTTCTCTGCTATTAGTGACTTTGGAGTGACTCTTTCTTGCATGTTGAGGGATAGTTTTATGATCCAAATATGTTAGTATTGTTGAGGGAACTTGCACTAGCGAAAGTATGAACCCTGGGCCTTATTTCCACGCATTGCAATACTGTTTACGCTCACTTTTATCATTAGTTACCTTGCTGTTTTTATAATTTCAGATTACAAATACCTTTATCTACCATCCATATACCGCTTGTATCACCATCTCTTCGCCAAACTAGTGCACCTATACAATTTACCATTGTATTGGGTGTGTTGGGGGCACAAGAGACTCCTTGTTATTTGGTTGCAGGGTTGCTTGAGAGAGACCATCTTCATCCTACGCCTTCTATGGATTGATAAACCTTAGGTCATCCACTTGAAGGAAATTTGCTATTGTCCTACAAACCTCTGCACTTGGAGGCCCAACAACGTCTACAAGAAGAAGGTTGTGTAGTAGACATCAATTACCGCATAGATAGTAGCCCCTGATGCTCTGTTCGGCGTTCGCGAAGAAAAGCCGAATAGAGGATCAAATGATGACTCAGGAGTCTAATTAGAGTATCTCTATGTGTATATGCAGTCTTCACTGCTGGCAGCTGCCGCATGTACTACGGAAGTCTCTGCCCTTAAGCAAGAGCTCGTCCTTACCAAGAGGCAGCTCAAAGAGAGCAAAGGTAAGAAATACCCATGTCTATATAGTTAAAAAGAAGTTCGGGTGTAAAGTAATAGGATCATCATGGATTTGTCAGGGGCCACGACCGAGGTGGTGACCCTGAGGAAGGCGTTGTCCGAGGCCGAAGACAAAGTGGCCAAAGAACGCATTGAACGGGAGAAGCAAGAAGCCCGAGTAGGCGAGGTGCGGCAAGAGCTCGAGGCTCTCACCAAAAAGCATTTGTCCTTGGAGCTTGACTCTAAGACGCGAGAGTCTGAGCTCGCGCAGGTGCTTGAAAGCATCCGGAGCACCAAGGCCAAAGCCCACAAGGCCCTCCAGGAGATTGACGCGGTGAAGAAGATAGCAGCGGGTAAGGCATTCATTATGCAAAGCAAGCACGTGAAGGAGACTTTCCTTTTTCTTACCCGAGTTCGTAGCTCTCCAGGAGTGTTTGCAGATCTTCCCCGCAGTGTACTGGATGCCGCGGAGTTTTACTGGGCTGAGGAGGGGATCTCGACGGAGAAGTTGTTCTGGTCTCAGTATACTGGGGCCTGCCTTTGAGCGACCAGCTGAAGCAGTTGGTCGAGCTTCCCAAGGCGGCCGAACAGGCCATGAAGGGCCTTATAGTCCGGATGTGGCCTGGCGAGCCCCTGTCCGGCAGCTACTTCGGTCTGGTGAGGCGGCTTGTGGAAGCCTGCCCACGGCTTGAAGTCATCAAGCGGTCCGTCTGCATCGAGGGTGCACGCAGGGCTTTTGTCCGGGTGAAGGTGCATTGGGCGAAGCTGGTGAAGGAGGGGCCGCCGGAGGGCAAGGAGCATCGCTGCCCTGAGAATTATTATGAGAGTGTCCTGAAGGGTTATCGCCTAGTGGCAGATGAGTGTGCCAAGGATGTAATTTTTGAATGAACATGCTCATGTGATCCTGTAATATGAAACGACTTCATTTGCGCCATGCGATGCTTCCTTAATTTAAAATATTACCTTCTGTGCAGCCATTTATAAAATCTGAGAGTTGGCCAGTCGTCGGCTTCTATCCCCATGTAATTAGTACTGGGGTGTTCGGGATAAACCTGAACACTCTTTACCCCAATTTTGGGTCCTTCAAGGGAGGTGTTCAGCGCAACGAACCAGGCAATCAGACTATAATGCTTTATCACCCTCACTTAGCCATAGAAGTCTATGATTTTAAATTTTGGCGAAGCCCCTGGTATTCTGAGGGCCGAATTTGGGGCGCTATACACGCCTAAGCCGTACAAGGCCCACTCCTCGCCCAAAGCGAAAAAGGTCTTTAAGGACTTGAGACCTCTCGAACAGCGACCAGTCTCTCACCTTATCATGATAGTCAGTTTTTGGCTTTCTCTATTGAGGTGCTCGTCCGGAAGAACCGGGACACAATCGCAGTAGTTCTCCCACCGCTACCTTAGCCGATATAGCGGAACGTAAGGTACCAAAGCATGGGAGCCGGGCAACCCAACATTTGACAAAAGACATGATTCGGAGCTGATGCATATAATGCTATAAGTTTGGGGTGCCGCACTGTCGAAACTGTTCGGACTTCTTGCGCCGTATTATGGGGTAAACGAGAACCCCTGGCGAACTGGCCGTACCCGAACATGCAGGTGCGGATTGTCGTAAATGGACATATAAGAGAAAGAAAAACTTAAATAATGTAATGACAGATTAATGATATGCATTGTTATGTAAATAATACGTCTAAGCTACTTGGTACAGGTAGTGCAATAAGCATAAAGTAGGACAATTCGAAATGTCCTATCCCAAGGCAAGCTATGCATAAATAGTGAAAAGCGAGTATATCAATTATTACTAGAGACCACCTGGCGGTTCCCGTGTTCATCTTAGCTTCTTGTCGCCTTGGTTGTTGCTTCCAGAATGTGTCCGGCAATTGTACTGCCGGAAGGGGCTTCTAGAGAATTAGGCCCTAAAAGAGAGAAGGAATGGCAAAGGTATACAGCCCCTAGTGCGGTTAAGCCATAATGCGGGGCATGTCCTGATCGTGCCCCCGCCTATGTCCATGGTATTTTCAATGCGTAGTTATGTACGTGCGACGCAGATTTTGTCGCTTCACTGGGACTGGGACGGGGGCCAAATTTCTAGGCGAGCTCTGATCATGCCAGGCGATCCTGTTGCAGCTTGTTTCGGACTCGCTTGAAGGTGTCCGGGGGCTGTGACGCCGAATGAGTGGTCTGCCAGAATAGGCTTCTTTGTGCTTCTGCTGCAAGGGCCGCAGTGTGCTCTTCCGTACGGAGCGAGCGTTCTGTGTTTCCATTTACTATTATGACCCTGCAAGGTCCTGGCATCTTGAGCTTGAGGTATGCGTAATGTAGCACTGTATTGAATTTTGCAAATGCTCTCCGTCCGAGCAGTGCATGATAGCCACTGCGAAACGGGACGATGTCGAAGATTAACTCTTCGCTTCGGAAGTTGTCCGGTGATCCGAAGACCACTTCCAGTGTGATTGAGCCTGTGAAATGGGCCTCTACACCTGGGATGACGCCTTTAAAGGTGGTTTTGCTGGGTTTGATCCTCGAGGGATCGATACCCATTTTTCGCATAGTATCCTGATAAAGCAGGTTTAGTTCCATAAGGACTCGAGTGAGGTGAAATCCGTCAATGATGGGTTCTAGGACCAGTGCGGCGGATCCGCCATGACGGATGCTAGTGGGGTGGTCCTTGCGATCGAAGGTGATCGGGCAAGCAGACCACAGGTTGAACTTTGGGGCGACGGGCTCCATGGCATAGACGTCCCTTAGTGCACGCTTCCGCTCCCTCTTGGGAATGTGGGTTGCGTATATCATGTTCACCGTCTTCACTTGTGGGGGAAACCCCTTCTGTCCTCCTGTGTTCGGCAGCCAGGGCTCCTCCTCGTCGTCGCTATGTAGCCCCTTGTCCTTGTTTTCGGCATTTAACTTGCCGGCCTGCTTGAACACCCAGCATTCTCTATTGGTGTGATTGGCTGGTTGTCAGGGGTGCCGTGGATTTGACACGAGTGGTCCAGTATGCGATCCAGACTGGACGGTGCCGGAGTATTTCTTTTAAATAGCTTTTTCCGCTGACCGGATCTAGAGCCTCTGAATCCGGCATTGACTGCCATATCTTCAGTGTTATCGCCGTTATTGCGGCGCTTTGGTCTGTTATGACGTTGCCTACCGTTAACATCTTTGGTATCCGAGGTATCCGGATTCCTCGATGTGTTGTTCCTGCGAGCCAGCCAGCTGTCCTCGCCCGCACAAAAGCGGGTCATGAGTGTCGTGAGGGCTGCCATAGATTTCAGCTTCTCCTGGCTGAGGTGGCAGGCGAGCCACTCATCGCGGATGTTATGCTTGAATGCCGCTAGGGCCTCTGCATCCGGACAGTCTACAATTTGATTTTTCTTAGTCAGGAACCGTGTCCAGAATTCTCTGGCCGATTCCCCTGGCTGCTGGGTTATGTGGCTCAAGTCATCAGCATCCGGTGGCCGCACATAAGTGCCCTGGAAGTTGTCAAGAAATGTGTCTTCCAGATCCTCCCAACTGCTGGCGGAATCTGCTGGCAAGCTATTCAGCTAATGCCGAGCTGGTCCTTTGAGTTTTAGTGGGAGGTACTTGATGGCATGTAGATCATCACCGCGAGCCATGTGGATATGTGAAGGAGGAAATCCTCAATCCATACAGCGGGATCTGTTGTGCCATCGTATGATTCGATATTTATGGGTTTGAAACCCTCCGGGAATTCATGATTCATAACTTCATCAGTGAAGCATAGGGGGTGTGCGGCACCTCTATGCCGGGCTATATCCTGACGTAGTTCGTATGAGTCTTGTCTGCTGTATTCGGCCCGGACGGATTTACTCTTGGTGTATCCAACGCGACGATCATCGTCCTGTGTGGGCGCACGTGCCCGTGTCCCATATATTGACCTTGCGATTTTTGCCTTACTGTCCAAGATGTCTCGCAGGTCCTCTATGTTGCCCCAGGCCTTAGTATTTTTGACTGAGTGGCGACAGGGTGCGGTCTGAACTTTAGGCTGAAATGCCTCTCTGGCTCGGCCGCGTAGTGGCCGGTCAGCCACATCATACACTGGTGAATGAGGTTTCAATTCTTCCTCCTCGAGGTGAGGTAGCAACCTGCGTTTTGGGTAACTCTTGGATGGGCGCTCGAGTTCATGCTCCTCGGCCGCAAGGACTTCGGTCCACCTGTCTACTAGCAAGTCTTGATCAGCTTGAAGTTGTTGCTGCTTTTTCTTCAGGCTATTTGCCGTGGTCATAATCCGGTGCTTGAAGCGCTCTTGCTCGACGGGTTCCTCGGGCACGATAAACTCGTCGTCGCCGAGGCTCGCCTCGTTTTCAGAGAGAGGCATGTAATTGTCCTCCTCCGGTTCTCCATCTACTGCCTGCTCTGGAGGGCTAGCTTGTTCATCCTTCAGCTCTACATCATGCTGGAGGGGATTGTTGTTGTCTTTGGCACTATCCGGAGTGTTATTATCTCCTGTGCCAGTATCACTGCTCTTGCTATGGCGGGACTTAGAGCGGTGCCGCTGACGTTGGCGCTTGGGTTGCTTCTTGGAGGGGTCATCCTCCGCTGTCTCGTCGCCATTGCCTTCTTTGGGGGTGTCCACCATATATATATATCATATGATGAGGTGGCGGTCCAGCGCCCGGAGGGCGGTGGTTCCTGTTCGTCTCCGGCTTCGTCGTCCATACCATCGAAGTCTTCAGAGTCGAAGTCGAGCATGTAGGTTAAGTCGTCGACAGTGGCTACTAAGTGGGTGGTGGGTGGGCAGCGAATTTCTTCATCGTCCGCATCCCATTCTAGCCGGACATAGTTCGACCAAGGTTCTCCTGACAGGGAGAGAGACCTTAATGAATTTAGCACATCTCCGAAAGGTGAGTGCTGAAAGATATCCGCGGAGGTGAACTCCATGATCAGCGTCCAGTCGGACTCGACGGGCACGAATGTGAGCGGCTCGGAGTCCGTGGCCAGAGATGAATCCAGTGGTTCGGCGACACGACTCTCGTAAGGGGGGAAGTCAGTATCCGGCTCTATCGCCACTGAGAGTGCGGCCTCCATGGCGGGGTCCATCCTTCCGCTCTCGGATGGCGCGACTTGCTCTGGATTGATGGCCGGAGTAGTTGCGGATGCGATCTCCCGAACATTGTTTGACGGCAGAGTTACGTCATGCTCGTCGCGACTGTGCGGCGGGTCCGACATGGGCTCAAATCTGTCGAAGATCAAGTCTCCGCGGATGTCGGCTGTGTAGTTCAAGTTTCCAAATCTGACCTGATGGCCAGGGGCGTAGCTCTCGATCTGCTCCAGATGGCCAAGCGAATTGGCCCGCAGTGCGAAGCCGCCGAATACAAAGATCTGTCCGGGGAGGAAAACCTCACCCTGGACCGCATCGTTACCGATGATCGAAGGAGCCATCGAGCCTTATGGTGACGGCACAGTGGAACTCTCAATGAAAGCACCAATGTCGGTGTCAAAACCGGTGGATCTCGGGTAGGGGGTCCCGAACTGTGCGTCTAAGGAGGATGGTAACAGGAGGCAGGGGACACGATGTTTACCCAGGTTCGGGCCCTCTTGATGGAGGTAATACCCTACGTCCTGCTTGATTGTTCTTGATGATATGAGTAGTACAAGAGTTGATCTACCACAAGAACAGAGAGGCTAAACCCTAGAAGCTAGCCTATGGTATGATTGTATGTTGTCCTACGAACTAAAACCCTCCGATTTATATAGACACCGGAGAGGGATAGGGTTACACAAGGTCGGTTACAAAGGAGGAGATATACATATCCGTATTGCCTAGCTTGCCTTCCATGCCAAGTAGAGTCCCATCCGGACATGGGACGAAGTCTTCAATCTTGTATCTTCATAGTCCAACAGTCCGGCCAAAGGATATAGTCCGGCTGTCCGTAGACCCCCTAATCTAGGACTCCCTCATAAATTGTCATCCCAACTAGATCCATAATCTAGCACACAAGCTCTCAACATGTCCTCCAGAATCTGATTGACTCTCTTGGTCTGTCTATCTATGTGTGGATGAAAGGATGTACTGAACTCTAGCCTGGTACCCAAAGTCTAGTGCAGCTGATTCCAAAACTTTGAGGTAAACTGTGTTCCTCTATCTGATACGATGGTCCTCGGAACTCCATGCAGACATACGATCCTGGTCATATATATCTTGGCCAACTTAGCACTTGTATACGTGGTTTTCACGGGGTTAAAGTGAGCCACTTTGGTCAAGCGATCAACTACTACCCAGATAGAATCATATCCTGATCTTGTCCTGGTAATCCGGTGATAAAGTCCATGCCAAGTTTATCCCACTTCCATTCAGGTATCGGCATAGGTTGTAGTAATCCTGCTGGCTTCTGATGTTCTGTTTTCACTCTCTGACATACATCACATACTGCTACATACTCGGCAATATCCTTCTTCATACCTGTCCACCAGAAATGTTCCTTCAAATCCAAATACATCTTGGTGTTTCCGTGGTGTATCGAGTATGGCGAGTCATGGGCCTCCTGAAGTATTAACTTCCCAATCTCCGCATTATTAGGCACATATACACGATCCTTAAACCATAAAGTTTTGTGCTCATCCTCACGAAGACCCTTGGCTTTTCCTTTGATCATCTTTTCCTTTATCTCATCAACTTCCTTATCATCCTTCTGAGCTTCTTGAATCTTTCCCAATAATGTAGAATGAACCTCCATTGCTGCAACAAAACCTCTTGGAACTATCTCCAAACTAAGCTCCTTGAGATCCTCGACTAACTCCTGCGGTAATCCTCCGCTTACGAGGGTATTGACGTAACTCTTATGGCTCAAAGCGTCGGCTACGACATTGGCCTTTCCTGGATGATAATGCAACTTCATATCATAATCCTCTATGAGCTCCAACCATCTCCTTTGCCTGAGATTTAACTCCTTCTGCGTGAAGATATACTTCAAACTCTTGTGATCCATGTACACATCACAATGGTTTCCAATAAGAAAATGTCTCCGGGTCTTGAGCGCATGAAACAACTCTTCCGTTCTGCATAAGTACACCTTCAAGTCCCAAGCGAGAAGCATCGCAATACACTTGGAAATCCTTGTGTATATCCGGAAGAATTAGCACTGGGGCTGTGACCAAACGTTTCTTCAACTCCTGAAAGCTGGCCTCACATTCCTCGGTCCATTTGAACTTGGTATCCTTCTTCAACAACTCCGTCATGGGTTTCGCAATTTTGGAAAAATTCTCAATGAATCTCCTATAATATCCTGCGAGTCCCAGAAAACTGCGAATCTCTCCAACTAAGGTGGGTGCCAACCACTCAGTGATAGACTAAACCTTGGTAGGGTCTACTGCTATACCTTCTCCTGATATAACATGTCCAATAAATCCAACTTCCTTCAACCAAAACTCACACTTGCTAAACTTGGCATACAGCTGGTGTTCCTTGAGCTTCTCGAGAACTAAGCGCAAGTGTTCCTTGTGTTCCTCTTCATTCTTCGAGTACACCAAAATATCATCAATGAACACCACAACAAACTTATCCAAAAACTCCATGAACACCTTGTTCATCATACTCATAAAATAGGCAGGGGCGTTAGTCAATCCAAAAGACATAGCGGTGTACTCATATAGCCCATACCTTGTGGTAAAAGCTGTCTTGGGTATATCCTGTTCTCGGATCTTCAACTGGTGGTATCCTGATCGAAGATCGATCTTGGAGAATACTTTAGCTCCTTGCAACTGGTCAAAAAAATCATTGATCATCGGTAGTGGGTACTTGTTCTTGATCGTCACTTTGTTCAAAGCCTGGTACTCAAGAACCATTCTCAAAGATCCATCCTTCTTCTCAACTAAGAGCACTGGGGCTCCCCACGGTGATGAACTTAGTCGAATGTAACCTTTCTCCAATAACTCCTTAATCTGCTTCTTAATTTCCTCCAGATCATTTGCGGGCATCCGATATGGTCTCTTCGATATTGGTCTAGTGCCTGGCAACAGTTCTATCAAAAATTCTATGTCTCGATCTGGCGGCATGCCTGGTAGTTCCTCTGGAAATACATCCGGGTAATCCTTCACAACAGGCACTTCTTCCTGAACAACTCCCAAGAGGGAATTCACTTGGGTCCTCCTTGGCGCATGCCTAGACACATACTTGATCCTTTTTCCCTCCAGGGTGGTGACTAGAATTGACTTACTAGCACAATCGATATTTCCTCCATACATCGATAGCCAATCCATGCCTAGTATCACATCCAATCCTTCCGAAGAAATGCATGCTTAACTCAGCACGGTGACAATAGCATAAGCGGGCGATAACATCATGGATAGCCGTGTTTATGCCCATGTCATTGCCATGAGCTATCATTCCATAGTTGATATCTCATGCCTTAGGATTTTCTTGACAAAAACTTTGAGTTTTAATGCTCCATGTCCCGGTCTTTCTCCGACACACCTTGATCTCGGGTATTGACAGCTTCATTAGTCTAACAAGTTCCATAAGGGTAGCCTTCCTAGGTCATACAAATCTAGAAATTCTTCAGAGCCTTCAATTTCTCCTAGTCTTCAGAATCTTCCACCGTTGTAGTTTCCATTATTATAGTGTACGGTAAAACCCTCTTCATTCCGAAGTGGTCTTAGTTGTCCGATATCTTCTTGGAGTGGTCTCATCAGTCGAATCTTCGTGTGGTCAAAAGGGAAAAGGGGTATAGTCTAACTAAAAGGGAATATTTGATAAAACTCACAAAAGAAGAGAGGTAAAAGATCTTTTTTGAAAAAATAAAGTTTTAGAGAAATATTTGCTATGTGCTTGCCAGTTTCTAGGGGTCGCATCCTACAGTCAACATGGGCTCTGATACCATCTTGTAGCGACCCGACCTGAATGGATCAAGTCTCTGTGCTTAAGTGTCATCCCTGGATCGGTATACTGACACACACAGTACTCGAGGATTTATAACAGAGGTAAATCACATGTATAAATTAATGTAAATAGTATTACCTCAATCCAAATAGCGGAAGTAACAACAAGGTTGTGGATTCCCATCAACACCAACAGCAAAGTTGAGTGTAGACATCGTAACCCTAACGTATCACTTACTCATCATAAGATTCCTGCAACATGAGACGTTGTAGCCATGTAGGTCAGTACATTGAATGTACTGGCAATTTCACACTATAGAGCAATGCTGAATAATGGCTATCACTACATGCATATTTGGCTGGTGGGGGCTCTAAGTTTAATTTTGCATAAAGCTAATTTTTTCCTACAACAAAGGAATATATTTTATTTAACTACCAAGTTTATGCCATTATTGAGAAGGTTCCTCCTACTCATTCCCAAAATATTAATAACCCAACAAATTCATTAAGTATAGTGATGAGATCAAATCAATAATCCAAGTACCAGATACTCAAGATGTCCATAACCGGGGACACGGCTAATCATGATTAGTTTGTACACTCTGCAGAGGTTTGCGCACTTTTCCCCACAAGACTCGATCTCCTCCGTTGTATTTCTCGCACTGCATGGTGTTTGAGAAACGGATGACCGAGACACAGTCTTTCCGAAGAGGTCCCCTTAACCGATAGATAGGCTGGTACACCTACAATCCCCTACATCTGCTAGCCCATCATGGAAAGGATTCCCACAACTTACTCAACTATGCTAGAGCCTATAAAGGCTTGTGGCTGCACACGGAAGTTTCTAGCATGAATAATCTTATGATCCCTTCGAGCCTGGGTGGCATTCCATAGGGTGATCACACGGGTACTCCAGGATATCCCAGGACAACACTGGATTACTCCAGGTGCCCGGACAACCACTGGGTGCTCCAGGGTGCCTCAACCAATCCACCCAGATGTGTATTAAAGTAGCCACCTTAAGTTAACCATTAATTAAAACTCACACGTCTGTCATGGATCACTCAAACCAAACCACGTCTACGAGCATAGCATAGCAGTATAAGCATAACGTAGAAGTAACTCCCAGGGTTTGAAATTAAAGACAATAGGTTTTACCTCATCAACTACTTCCCAATACCCACATGTTAATCAGATCCTACTCATGCACTGTTTGAGGATTGAATCTAATGCATAAAAACTAGGTAATAAAAGGGGTATGATCAAAGTGTTACTTGCCTTGCTGACGATCTGGAAACCCTAGCGACTCGTAGTAGCACGCTTCGCACTCCGGAAACTCTATCGTGAAGAAACAATAGCATACATAAGCACTCAAGCATAAGATGCAAGGGTAAAACTCAAGGCAAAAGATCCAAACTGAAAGTTCCACTGAAGATTTTCAATTTGCAAGAAGAATCAATCAAATCGAAGCTATGAAACTCAAAACTACGAAAAAAAGTTCAAATTCAAACCTGCTTGAAATGAAATTTTAAATTGTTAAAATCATGTTCAAGTTGATTATCTAGAAAGAGGGGAACAAGACGAAGATTTTGGCGTTGGTTTCACTTTATTTGGACAAACGAACAAAAAGTAACAAGGGTTTGAAGATTAGGGACTAATTTGTAAGAAAAGTAATCACAGATAGGTCCCTGGCCGAAAATAAAAAGAAAAAGAAAAACCTAACGAATGAACATTCGCTAACAGAAACTAACGAAACGAAAATCGTTCGCTACCATGGATTAACGGACGAACGTCCGCTAATTAGAACCGATCGGAATAAACCGAGAGAAAACCCTAACCCTAAAATAACTGGAAAAAAACCGAGAAACTGAAAAAAACCGATCGGTCTTTTACCTGTCAATGATGGCAACGGGGTCAACGGCGGCGGCGGGATCTGGTGGCTCCGGCGGTGAGGTGATGCGGCGGCGGCGCGGTGGTGGTGCGGCGCTGCGGCGTTGGTTGAGGAGAGAGGGCGGCGGCTCCGGTTTTAAAGAGGCCGGGGGGGCTACTGATACGTCTCCGTCGTATCTACTTTTCCAAACACTTTTGCCCTTGTTTTGGACTCTAACTTGCAAGATTTGAATGGAACTAACCCGGACTGACGCTGTTTTCAGCAGAATTGCTATGGTGTTATTTATGTGCAGAAACAAAAGTTCTTGGAATGATCTGAAACTTCACGGAACATCTATTCAGAAATAATAAAAAATCCTTGCAAAAGATGAAGACCAGGGGGCCCACCACCTGTCCATGAGGGTGGGGGCGCGCCTGCCCCCCTAGGGTGCGCCCCCTACCTCGTGGGCCCCCTAGAGCTCCTCCGACCTCAACTCCAACTCTATATATTTGCTTTCGGGGAGAAAAAATCAGAGAGAAGGATTCATCGCGTTTTATGATACGGAGCCACCGCCAAGCCCTAAAACCTCTCAGGAGGGCTGATCTGGAGTCCGTTCGGGGCTCCGGAGTGGGGAATCCGTCGCCATCGTCATCATCAACCATCCTCCATCACCAATTTCATGATGCTCACCGCCGTGTGTGAGTAATTCCATCGTAGGCTTGCTGGAGGGTGATGGGTCGGATGAGATCTATCATGTAATCAAGTTAGTTTTGTTAGGGTTTGATCCCTAGTATCCACTATGTTCTAAGATTGATGTTGCTATGACTTTGCTATGCTTAATGCTTGTCACTAGGGCCCGAGTGCCATGATTTCAGATCTGAACCTATTGTGTTTTCATCAATATATGAGAGTTCTTGATCCTATCTTGCAAGTCTATAGTCACCTATTATGTGTTATGATCCGTTAACCCCAAAGTGACAATAATCGAGATACTTACCGGTGATGACCATAGTTTGAGGAGTTCATGTATTCACTATGTGCTAATGCTTTGTTCCGGTACTCTATTAAAAGGAGGCCTTAATATCCCTTAGTTTCCATTAGGACCCTGCTGCCACGGGAGGGTAGGACAAAAGATGTCATGCAAGTTCTTTTCCATAAGCACGTATGACTATATTCCGAATACATGCCTACACTACATTGATGAATTGGAGCTAGTTCTGTGTCACCCTAGGTTATGACTGTTACATGATGAACCGCATCTGGCATAATTCTCCATCACCGATCCATTGCCTACGAGCTTTCCATATATTGTTCTTCGCTTATTTGCTTTTCCGTTGCTATTGCTATCATCACTACAAAATACCAAAAACATTACTTTTACTACCGTTACCACTACTATCATATTACTTTGCTACTAAATACTTTGCTGCAGATGTTAAGTTTCCATGTGTGGTTGAATTGACAACTCAGCTGCTAATACTTGAGAATATTCTTTGGCTCCCCTTGTGTCGAATCAATAAATTTGGGTTGAATACTCTACCCTCGAAAACTATTGCGATCCCCTATACTTGCGGGTTATCAAGACTATTTTCTGACGCCGTTGCCGGGGAGCATAGCTCTATTCTTTGAGTCACTTGGGATTTATATATGCTTATCATTATGAAGAACTTGAGAGATCCAAAAACCAAGATTTATCCCTCAACTACGAGGGGAGGTAAGGAACTGCCATCTAGCTCTGCACTTGATTCACCTTCTGTTTTGAGTAAGCTTGCGACACCTAAACCTGCTTCTGCTATTCGTTCTGATATTTCGCATGTTATTGATGATGCCACTTCTGCTATGCATGATACTTATGGTGAAACTACTTCTATGCTTGATACTATTGTGCCACTTGGTGAATTTCTTGATGAACAACTTGCTAGGGTTAGAGAGAATGAAAATATTGAATCTGATAATATTGATGAAAGTGATGATGAAGACTTGCCCGTTATTCCTAAGGGTTATGTTTTTGATAAAGAAGCTTCTTTAGCTATTTTAGCTTGCAAAGATAGTTATGAACTTAAGAGGTTATTAGCTAAATGGAATAAGCAATCTCTAAATGCTAGGATGAAACCTGACCCTGCTTTTGCTACTTCACCTATCTTTGTTACTTATAAGGATTATGAATTCTCTATTAATCCTGATATGATTACTTTGGTTGAATCTGATCCTTTTCATGGATATGAATCTGAAACTGTTGTGGCACATCTTACTAAATTAAATGATATAGCCACCCTGTTCACTAACGATGAGAGAACTCATTACTTTTATATCCTTAAAATATTTCCGTTCTCATTAAAGGGTGATGCTAAGATATGGTTTAATTCTCTTGATCCTGGTTGTGTGCGTAGTTCCCATGATATGATTTATTACTTCTCTGCTAAATATGTCCCTGCTCATAAGAAACAAGCTGCTTTAAGGGGTATATATAATTTTGTGCAAATTAAAGAAGAGAGTCTCCCACAAGCTTGGGGGAGGCTTCTCCAATTACTTAATGCTTTGCCTGATCATCCTCTTAAGAAAAATGAAATACTTGATATCTTTTATAATGGACTAACCGATGCTTCCAGAGATTACCTGGATAGTTGTGTTGGTTCTGTTTTTAGGGAAAGAACACCGGATGAAGCTTAAATTCTATTGAATAATATGTTGACAAATGAAAATAATTGGACACTTCCTGAGCCAGCTTCTGAGCCTATTCCTAAACCAACTCCGGAGAAGAGGGGTATTCTATTTCTCAGTCCTGAAGATATGCAAGAGGCAAAGAAATCTATGAAAGAAAAGGTATTAAAGCTGAAGATGTTAAGAATTTACCTCCTATTGAAGAAATACACGGTCTTAATTTACCGCCTGTTGAAGAAACATATGACCTTAATTCATCTCCTATTGAAGAAGTACATGGTCTTGATAACCCGACACAAGTAGTAAAGGTAAATTCTCTCTATAGATATGATAAAGCTGAAATCCCATTTACTAAGTTTGCTAGCCCATGCTTACATTAGTTTGATAAATTTATGGCTAAGCAAGAAGATTTTAATGCTTATTTTGGTAGACAATTGAAATACAATTCAAATATTCTTGAACACTTGGGTGATTATATGGCTAATGTCAAAGGTGAACTTAAACTTATTAGTAAACATGCTTCTATGGTTACCACTCAAGTAGAACAAGTACTTAAGGCTCAAAATGATTTACTCAATGAATTGAATAGTAAGAAAAAAATGATAATGTTGTTAGAGTTATGACTAGAGGTGGTAAAATGACTCAGGAACCTTTGTATCCTGAAGGCCACCCTAAGAGAATTGAGCAAGATTCTCAGAGAAATAATATAGATGCACCTAGTCCTTCTAAAAGGAAGAAAAATAAAAATAATAGGACTTTGCATGCTTCTAGTGAACCAATTACTGAAACACCTGAGAATCCAAATGATATTTCTATCTCTGATGCTGAAACACAATCTGGTAATGAACCTGAAACTAGTGATAATGTTAATCATAATGCTCATGATGATGCTCAACCTAGTAATGATAATGATATAGAAATTGAACCTGCTATTGATCTTGATAACCCACAATCAAAGAATCAATGTTATGATAAGGAAGACTTTGTTGCTAGGAAAAACGGTAAGGAAAGAGAGCCTTGGGTTCAGAAATCCATGCCTTTTCCTCCCAAACCATCCAAGAAAAAGGATGATGAGGATTTTGAGCGCTTTGCTAAAATGATTAGACCTATCTTTTTGCGTATGCGATTAACTGATATGCTCAAAATGAATCCTTATGCTAAGTATATGAAAGATATTGTTACAAATAAAAGAAAGATACCGGAAGCTGAAATTTCCACCATGCTTGCTAATTATACTTTTAAGGGTGGAATACCAAAGAAACTTGGAGATCCCGGTGTGCCAACTACACCATGCTCCATTAAAAGAAACTATGTTAAAACTGCTTTATGTGATCTTGGAGCCGATGTTAGTGTTATGCCTCTCTCTTTATATCATAGACTTGATTTGAATAAGTTGGCACCTACTAAAATATCTTTGCAAATGGCTGATAAATCAACTGCTATACCTGTCGGTATTTGTGAGGATGTGCCTGTTGTAGTTGCAAACATTACTATTTTAACGGACTTTGTTATTCTTGATATTCCCGAGGACGATAATATGTCTACTATTCTTGGAAGACCCTTTTTGAATACTGCAGGGGATGTTATTGATTGCACTAAAGGCAATGTCACTTTTCATGTTAATGGTAATGAGCATATGGTACACTTTCCGAGGAAACAACCTCAAGTTCATAGTATCAACTCTATTGGAAAAATTCCATCGATTATATTTGGAGGTTTTGAATTTCCTCTTCCTACTGTCAAGAAGAAATATGATATTCTTATTGTTGGGGATGTGCATATCCCCGTTGAGGTAACATAGTGTTATTCGAAATTTCTCAGGTTCCATGTTATTCGGAATGAGTTCGTTAACAAGACTTGATCAACCTTGTTAGTGGATTCCTTTTGATGATCATGAGATGGATGAAACTAGAAGGCACAACCTTCTGTACCCTCCTCTTACTTTCTGTTATTTATATTAAATAAAATAAAAATAGTATTTTTCTGTTTGTTATCTGATTTATCCATGCTATATAAAAATACCCCGAAAATAAAAGTTCTCCAAATGCCCTGAAATTTAAATATGATTTTTTCTGGAATATTTGAGAATATTTGGCACTCAGAACATAGCATGAGGAGCTAGCACCTGGCCACGAGGGTCAGGGGCGCGCCCTACCCCCCTGGGCACGCCCCCCTACCTCGTGGGCCCACGGTGTCCCTCCTCCACTTATTCCTGCACCCACACACTTCTTCTTCCTCCCACAAACACGAATATCCAGCTCAAGCACGAGTTCTAGCTCATTTTGCAGCGATTTTCGATCTCCTTGCTCAAAGCACCTCTCACAAAACTGCTTGGGGAGATTGTTCCTTTGTATGTGACTCCTCCATTGGTCCAATTAGTTTTTGTTCTAGTGCTTTATTCATTGCAAACTTTTGCTGCCTAGGTGACCCTGTTCTTGAGCTTGCATGTCAAATTTATATGGTCAAAATTAGTTTTGATGCATGATATAGGCTCTAGGCACTTGTAGCAGTAGTTGCTATCAATTTTGTTGAGTTTGGTTTACTTTTATTTTGAAGTTACTAAAAATTTCAGAATTTTTCAGAAAATAATGAAGAGACTTTTGAGGGGCTCATCAAGCCGAAGCTCGAAGGAAAAGGCACAGAAGCCCAAATATAATCTGCCTCGCACCGCGGAGGTTCAGTCGTGTGAATGGCCTTCCGATGATTTCTTGAGAGCAGCCAGAATTTATGAAGATTTTTATGAATTGGCCGAGAATGCAGGCCTCACTACCTTCTGATGACCCACAAGTATAGGGGATCTATCGTAGTCCTTTCGATAAGTAAGAGTGTCGAACCCAACGAGGAGCAGAAGGAAATGATAAAGGGTTTTCAGCAAGGTATTCTCTGCAAGTACTGAAATAAGTGGTAACAGATAGTTTTGTGGTGAGATAATTTGTAACGAGCAACAAGTAACAAAAGTAAATAAAGTGCAGCAAGGTGGCCCAATCCTTTTTGTAGCAAAGGACAAGCCTGGACAAACTCTTATATAAGGAAAAGCGCTCCCGAGGACACATGGGAATATCGTCAAGCTAGTTTTCATCATGTTCATATGATTCGCGTTCGGTACTTTGATAATTTGATATGTGGGTGGACCGGTGCTTGGGTGCTGTTCTTACTTGAACAAGCATCCCACTTATGATTAACCTCTATTGCAAGCATCCGCAACTACAACAAAAGTATTAAGGTAAACCTAACCATAGCATGAAACATATGGATCCAAATCAGCCCCTTACAAAGCAACGCATAAACTAGGGTTTAAGCTTCTGTAACTCTAGCAACCCATCATCTACTTATTACTTCCCAATGCCTTCCTCTAGGCCCAAATAATGGTGAAGTGTTATGTAGTCGACATTCACATAACACCACTAGAGGCTAGACAACATACATCTCATCAAAATATCGAACGAATACCAAATTCACATGACTACTAATAGCAAGACTTCTCCCTGTCCTCAGGAACAAATGTAACTACTCACAAAGCATAAACATGTTCATAATCAGAGGGGTATTAATATGCATAAAGGATCTGAACATATGATCTTCCACCAATTAAACCAACTAGCATCAACTACAAGGAGTAATTAACACTACTAGCAACCTACTAGCACCAATCCCGGACTTGAAGACAAGAATTGGATACAAGAGATGAACTAGGGTTTTGAGATGAGATGTTGCTGATGAAGATGTTGATGGAGATTGCCCTCTCCCGATGAGAGGAGCGTTGGTGATGACGATGGCGATGATTTCCCCCTCCGGGAGGGAAGTTTCCCCGACAGAACAGCTCTGCCAGAGCTCTAGATTGGATCCACCAAGGTTCCGCCTCGTGGCGGCGGAGTTTCGTCCCGAAAGGTTGCTTCTTCTTTTTTTTCTCGACAAAAGACTTCATATAGGAGAAGATGATCATCGGAGAGCCACCAGGGGGCCCACGAGGTAGGGGGCGCCCCCCCACCCTCGTGAGAAGGGTGTGGGCCCCCTGGTCTTCATCTTTGGCGAGGATTTTTCATTATTTATTATAAGGTCCGTGGAGTTTCAGGACTTTGGAGTTGTGCAGAATAGGTCTCTAATATTTGCTCCTTTTCCAGCCCAGAATTCTAGCTGCCGGCATTCTCCCTCCTTATGTAAACCTTGTAAAATAAGAGAGAATAGCCATAAGTATTGTGACATAATGTGAAATAACAGCCCATAATGCAATAAATATTGATATAAAAGCATGATGCAAAATGGACGTATCAACTCCCCCAAGCTTAGACCTCGCTTGTCCTCAAGTGAAAGCCGATAATAATAAATATGTCCCCATGTTTAGATGTAGAGGCGTCGATAAAAATAAAATACGGACATGAGGGCATCATGATTATTCTCATAACAGCAACATATATAGATATTGTCATATGATTACTTATGTTCAAGTGATGATCTATTCACAATGCAAAAGTATGAATCAGAAACCTTATTGAGAACCAACAAACTATAACCTCAGTCATTGAAGCAATTGCAATTTATCATAACATCAGAAAGAGTCTATGTCAGAGATAAAAAGCAAGTCCACATACTCAACTATCATCTAGTCCTTCATAACTGCTAACACTCGCGTTATACTTGTGGTTATGGAGTTTTAATCGGACATAGAGAAAGATAGGGGCTTATAGTTTTTCCCCACAACCTTTTACCTCAAGGGTAATGTCAACAATAATAACTCATGCCCCCCTACATCCAATTAGATATATCTATCAGGATCTTTCCAACACACTGTGCTTGCCAAAGGATAAAATGTAAAAAGGAAAGGTGAAGATCACCATGACTCTTTCATAAGGTAGAAGATAATAATAATAAAAGATAGTCCCTTCGTAGAGGGAAGCAGAGGTTGCCATGCGCTTATATGGTTGGATGCACAAAATCTTAATGTGAAAGAACGTCACTTTATATTGCCCCTTGTGATATGAACCTTTATTATGCAGTCCGTCACTTTTATTACTTCCACATCACAAGATCGTATAAAGCTTATTTCTCCCACACCAATCAATCATACATATTTAGAGAGCAATTTTTATTGCTTTGCACCGATGACAACTTACTTGAAGGATCTTATTCAATCCATAGGTAGATATGGTGGACTCTCATGGCAAAACTGGTTTAAGGGTATTTGGAAGCACTAGTAGTATCTCTACTTGGTGCTGAGAATTTGGCTAGCATGAGGGGGAAAGGCAAGCTCAACATGTTGGATGATCCATGACAACATACTTTATCTCAGATATAAGAAAACATAACCCATTACGTTGTCTTCCTTGTCCAACATCGACTCTTTAGCATGTCATATTTTGATGAGTGCTCCCAATCATAAAATATGTCAATGATAATATATTTATATGTGAAACCTCTCTTTCCTTATTACTTCCTATTAATTGCAACGATGACCAAAGCTATGGCTGCCGACTCCCAACAACTTTTAATCATCACACTCTTTCTATGTGAAGTCATTACTATCAATAAGATCAATATGAACTTTTGTTTCTTTTTATTCCTTTTCTTTTCTTTTCTTTTATTTTCTTTGGGATCATGGCAAAAATAAGCAAGCCCTTGACTCAATCACTAATCTTTATTATATAGCTCAAGAACTCGATTACATAGAAGGATAATAAAGCACAACTCATGACTAGATCATACTAAGAACTTTTATTCTACTAGATCAAAATATTACCAAAAGGATCGAACTAAGAAAAATGGTAAAGATAAAAGTGATGGTGATACGATACCGGGGCACCTCCCCGAAGCTTGGCAGTTGCCAAGGGGAGTGCCCATACCCAGCTGATTATGTCTCTCTTTTCGGGGATGGTGATGTGATGTTCTTGGCGATGATGCCCCTCAAGATACGATTCTCCTCCTCAAGCTTGTTGACTTGCTGCTTGAGATCCATTATTTCCTTTCGGAGTTTTCCTGTAATAGCCAAAGCTCCCTGCACCCAAGGGTGCTGCATAGCTGCGGGAGAACCAGTGACACTCTTTTTTGATATTCTCGTAAGAAAGAAATCTAACATTGGAAGGGATAACCGAGTTTGGAATAGCTGAGCTCTGCAGTTCCCCCATCGTGAACCCAGCTCGGAGGCGAGAGGTGATTTCTTGATCCTCCATGGCATCTACCCTCATTAAGTCAGCCTCCATCTCTTCCTCCGTTGCTGGCCCAAAGTGGTCAGGGACGCTGTTTGCCCTTGGTTCCGGTGCCGAATTAGATACCTGGCTCTCCCCGACTGACTCTTGAGAAGACATCTTGCTCTAATCTGCAGCAGCAACAGCTCAAAACAAAAACAGAGGATATTTGCATGATACGGGAGTCAAAACCCCCGGGAGATTATATAATGAATTTTTACCGACCAAAATATGTATCGCACAAGAAAACGGAGTCCAGAAGGCGCACGAGGTGCTCACGAGGTAGGGGGCGCGCCCAGGGGGATAGGGCGCGCCCTCCACCCTTGTGGGGCCCTCGTGTCCTTCCCTTCTATTTTTCTAAATATTCCAAAATGGAGAAATATTGCCTTAAAAATTATTTTGGAGTCGGTTTACTTACCGTACCACATACCTATTCCTTTTCGGAGTCTAAAACGTTCTGGAAAGTGACTTTATTTACTCCTCCGGGGTTATGGTTTCAATATTTATGTGATTACCTGAGATATAATGTTTGATTCTTTGACCATTTACCACCTTCGGATTTGTGCCTTCGAAGTTGTTGATTTTTATGGCACCGGAAAGATAGACCTCCTTGATAACGTAAGGACCTTCCCATTTAGAGAGAAGTTTTCCTGCAAAAAATCTTAAACGAGAGTTGTATAGCAATACATAATCACCTACATTAAACTCATGTTTTTGTATCCTTTTGTTATGCCATCTTTTAACCTTTTCTTTAAACAGTTTGGCATTTTCATAGGCCTGGGTTCTCCACTCAACAAGTGAGGTAATGTCAAATAATCTCTTCTCGCCGACAAGTTTGAAGTCATAGTTGAGCTCTTTAATGGCCCAATATGCCTTATGTTCTAGTTCGAGAGGTAAGTGACATGCTTTTCCATATACCATTTTATACGGAGACATACCCATAGGATTTTTATATGCAGTTCTATAGGCCCATAATGCATCATCAAGTTTCTTGGACCAATTCTTTCTAGACCTATTGACAGTCTTTTGCAAAATTAATTTGAGTTCTCTATTACTCAATTCTACTTGACCACTAGACTGTGGGTGATACGGAGATGCAATTCTATGATTGACGTCATATTTAGCAAGCATTTTACGGAAAGCACCATGAATAAAATGTGAACCACCATTAGTCATTAAATATCTAGGGACTCCAAACCTAGGAAAAATAAATTCTTTAAGCATTTTAATAGAAGTGTTATGATCAGCACTACTAGTTGGAATAGCTTCTACCCACTTAGTAACGTAATCAATAGCAACTAAAATATGTGTATATCCATTAGAGGCAGGAAATGGTCCCATATAATCAAAGCCCCAAACATCAAATGGTTCAATAACAAGTGAATAATTCATAGGCATTTCTTGACGTCTACTAATATTACCAATTCTTTGACATTCATCACAAGATAGGACAAACTTACAGGCATCCTTGAAGAGAGTAGGCCAATAAAAACCGGATTGCAATACCTTATGTGCAGTTCTATCTCCCGCATGGTGTCTTCCATAAGTTTCGGAGTGGCACTTGCATAGGATCTGTTCCTGTTCATGCTCAGGTACACAACGTCTAATAACACCATCTACTCATTCTTTATAAAGATGTGGGTCATCCCAAAAGTAATGTCTCAAGTCATAGAAGAACTTTTTCTTTTGTTGGTATGTGAAGCTAGGTGGTATAAATTTAGCACTATGTAATTAGCATAATCAGCATACCAAGGGGTACTACGAGAAGTACTTATGACATTTAATTGTTCATCAGGAAAGCTATTATCAATAGGTAGTGGGTCATCAAGAACATTCTCTAACCTAGATAAGTTGTCTGCAACGGGGTTCTCAGCTCCTTTTCTATCAACAATATGCAAATCAAATTCTTGTAATAAGAGAACCCATCTAATAAGTCTAGGTTTAGCATCTTTCTTCTCCATAAGATATTTAATAGCAGCATGATCAGTGTGGATAGTTACTTTAGAATCAACAATATAAGGTCTGAACTTATCACAAGAAAATACGACTGCTAAAAGTTCTTTTTCAGTAGTAGCATAATTTCTTTGAGCATTGTCTAGAGTCTTACTAGCATAATGGATAACATTTAATTTCTTATCAATTCTTTGCCCTAGAACAGCACCTACAGCATAATCGCTAGCATCACACATAATTTCAAAGGGTAAATTCCAATCAGGTGGCTGAACAATAGGTGCAGAGACTAATGCTTTCTTAAGTATTTCAAATGCTTCTACACAATCATCATCAAAGACAAATGGTATATCTTTTTGTAATAAATTGGTCAGAGGCCGAGAAATTTTTGAGAAGTCCTTAATGAACCTCCTATAAAATCCAGCGTGACCAAGGAAACTTCTTATACCTTTGATGTCCTTGGGACATGGCATCTTTTCAATAGCATCAACCTTGGCTTTATCAACTTCAATACCTCTTTCAGAAACTTTATGCCCCAAGACAATACCCTCATTAACCATAAAGTGGCACTTTTCACAATTCAAGACAAGATTAGTTTCTTCACATCTCTATAAAACTCGATCAAGATTGCTCAAGGAATCATCAAAAGAAGATCCATAGACGGAAAAGTCGTCCATGAAAACCTCACAAATCTTTTCACAAAAGTCAGAGAATATAGCCATCATGCATCTTTGAAAGGTAGCAGGTGCATTACATAAACCAAAAGGCATACGTCTATAAGAAAAAGTACCAAAACGGCATGTAAAAGTAGTCTTTGATTGATCTTTAGCCGACATAGGTATTTGAGAGAAACCAGAATAACCATCTAGAAAGCAGTAATGTGTATGTTTGCATAATCTTTCTAGCATTTGATCGATAAAAGGTAAGGGGTAATGATCTTTCTTAGTAGCCTTATTTAATTTGCGGAAATAAATTACCATCCTATAACCTGTAATAATTCTTTGTGGAATCAATTCATCTTTATCATTAGGAACAACAGTAATACCTCCCTTCTTAGGGACACAATGAACAGGACTTACCCACTGACCATCAGCAACGGGATAAATTATACCTGTCTCCAGAAGCTTTAGTATTTCTTTTCTTACCACTTCTTTCATTTTATGATTCAGACGTCGTTGAGGATCATGAACTGGTTTGGCATCTGCTTCCAAATTTATTTTATGTTGACATAGAGTGGGACTAATGCCCTTAAGATCATCACGAGTATATCCAATAGCAGCACGGTGCTTCTTTAGAGTTTTCAATAATCTTTCTTCTTGATGCTCTGAAAGGTTAGCACTAATAATAACAGGATATATCTTCTTTTCATCAAGATAAGCGTATTTAAGATTATCAGAGAACGGTTTAAGCTCAAACACGGGATCACCCTTAGGTGGAGGAGGATCCCCTAGGATTTCAACAGGCAAATTGTGTTTCAGCATATGTTCCTATTTAAAGAATACTTCATCTATTTCCCTTCTTTCATTCATAAACATATCATTCTCATGATCTAGCAAATATTGTTCTAAAGGATCACTATGAGGTACGGCAATAGAAGCAAGACCAATAATTTCATCCTTACTAGGAAATTCTTCTTCACGGTGTTGTTTACTAAATTTAGAGAAATTAAACTCATGAGTCATATCATCCAAGCCAATAGTAACAACATTCTTTTCGCAGTCTATCCTAGCATTTACTGTATTCAAGAAGGGTCCACCAAATATAATGGGACAAAAGCTATCTTGTGAAGAACTAAGAATAAGAAAATCAGCAGGATATTTAGTTTTCCCACACAAGACTTCAACATCCCTAACAATTCCCATTGCTGAAATAGTATCTCTATTAGCAAGTTTAATTGTGACATCAATATCTTCTAACTCAGCAGGTGCAATTTCATGCTTGATTTCTTTATACAAGTCATAAGGTATAACACTAGCACTAGCACACATATCACATAAGCCATGATAACAATGATCTCCTATTTTAACAGAAATAACAGGCACGCCTACCACTGGTCTATGTTTATCTTTAGCACAAGGTTTAGCAATTCTAGCAGTTTCACCGCAGAACTGAATAACATGCCCATCAATATTATCAGACAAGAGATCTTTAACAATAGCAATATTAGGTTCAACTTTAAATTGCTCAGGAGGTGTATATGTTTTAATATTGCTTTTACGAACCACAGTTGAAGCTTTAGCATGATCCTTTATCCTAACAGGGAAAGGTGGTTTCTCAACATAACAAGTAGGAACAATAGGATCATTATAAGTGACAGTCTTTTCTTCAACTTTAATAGGTGTAGCTACTTTTACTTCTATGGGAGGATGATATTTAAACCACTTTTCCTTAGGGAGATCAACATAAGTAGCAAAAGATTCACAGAAAGAAGCTACTATCTCAGAATCAAAGTCCATATTTAGTGCTAAACTTACGGAAAATATCGGTATCCATAAAAGATTTAACACAATCAAACTTAGGTGTCATACCTGACTCCTTACCATTGTCGAGGTCCCAATCTTCAGAGTTGCGTTTAATTGTATCCAATAAATCCCATTTGAATTCAATAGTCTTCATCATAAAAGAGCCATCACAAGAAGTATTAAGCATGGTGCGATTGTTATCAGAAAGCCGAGCATAAATTTTTTGAAGAATTGTTTCTCTTGGGAGCTCATGATTGGGGCATGAATATAAC